>NC_092352.1:62908889-63208889 GCF_963676685.1 Mytilus edulis
GGTTACACAAAAAGTCTTTCTCCTTCCATCGGTTATTATATTTTAAAAAAGAGGCCTTCAACAGCCCGTTCCGACGATGATTAGAGACAGTGATCAAGTTGAATCTGATTTAAACTTTTAAATTTATTTTTCCGTTCCGTTCCGTTCCGCAAAGTACCAATTGCTCTGAGGAATTGGTATTTAACGGAAAAAACGGAAAGAGACATCTTTAATGTAATTAAAGCAGTATGATAACAAAAATTGTCTGACACCTCTTTTTGCATGAGTGGTATGTGTTTTAGATAGCATTTTCGACTTGATCAATAATAAAAAATTTAACACAAAGGCAGGTTACACAAAAAGTCTTTCTCCTTCCATCGGTTATTATATTTTAAAAAAGAGGCCTTCAACAGCCCGTTCCGACGATGATTAGAGACAGTGATCAAGTTGAATCTGATTTAAACTTTTAAATTTATTTTCCGTTCCGTTCCGTTCCGCAAAGTACCAATTGCTCTGAGGAATTGGTATTTAACGGAAAAAACGGAAAGAGACATCTTTAATGTAATTAAAGCAGTATGATAACAAAAATTGTCTTTCACCTCTTTTTGCATGAGTGGTATGTGTTTTAGATAGCATTTTCGACTTGATCAATAATAAAAAATTTAACACAAAGGCAGGTTACACAAAAAGTCTTTCTCCTTCCATCGGTAATTATATTTTAAAAAAGAGGCCTTCAACAGCCCGTTCCGACGATGATTAGAGACAGTGATCAAGTTGAATCTGATTTAAACTTTTTAATTTATTTTTTCCGTTCCGTTCCGTTCCGCAAAGTACCAATTGTTCTGAGGAATTGGTATTTAACGGAATCAACGGAAACAGACATCTATAATGTAATAAAAGCAGTATGATAAAAACAAGTCAGACCCTTCTTTTTTGAATGAGTGGTAAGTGTTTTAGATAGCATTTCGACTTGATCAATATTTAAATAAACAGCTGCGCCATGAGCGCATGATACGCCCGTCGTCTTGTGAAAAAACATAAATCTTTTTTGAATAACACAGGGTTGTACAGGATGTCATGCTTAGTATATCCTGACTCATTCCTTATTCCCGCTCAATAGGAAGATTGTACAAGATGTATTTGGAAACCCGACGCAACATTAGCCTGTTAAGTTTTAAGCAATAGAGATACAGCGCAACATGTGAAAAAAAAACCTCTTTTTTTACAAAAAACTCAATAACTCGAAAATATAAAAATGAATCATCACCAAAAAGTATACAGATCTTTAGATTAATATAACAAATAAGTGTGTAAAGTTTTAAGCAATAATCATAAATCGTTTTTGAGATATGGTGCGACATGTAACCCCCCTCCCCCTTTTTTTTTTTACAAAATACTCAATAACTCAAAAATGAAATTTTGAATCATCACCAAAAAGTATACAGATATTAAGATTAATATAACTAAGAAGCATTTAAAGTTTTAAGCCATAATCAAGAATCGTTTTTGAGATACGGTGCGACGTGAAAAAAACACACCCCTGTTTTAGTTACAAAGTGCCATAACTCAAAAAGTTGTAATCTTATTTTCACAAAAAAGTATACAGATCATTTGACCATCATAAGAAACAACTATTAAGTTTCATGAAATTTGGATAAGTCGTTCTCAAGTTACGGTGCGACATGTTTACACCGGACAGACGGACACTGGACATTTGTATACCATAATACGTCCAGTCAAAATTGACGGACGTATAAAAAATAACACAAAGACAGGTTAGACAAAAGGGGTTTCTACTTCCATTGGTAATTATAAATTAAAAAAGGGGCCTTCCGAAGATGATAAGAAACAGTGATCCCCATTTCCATTCTCAATTTTATATTAGAAACAAGGTCTCATAAATATTAAAACATATGTTTAAAATATATCTTCATAAAAATATGAGCACTAAACACTGGTTTACACTATAATAAAAAAAATGTTTGCAAATTGTTAAAACATTTTCGGATTTATCAAAGCACTATAAAAAATGGTAACTCCTTAAAAGTCATAAAACCACAATAATAACTGCTGTTAATCAAAGTATTTATAAAAACTAAAAGTCTGTTCTGTTACAAAACCTATAGGCAAAGGTCTTACTATAATATCAGCGGGAAATTTCGGTTCTAGAGGTGCATTCCGTATTTAATCTGTTTTTTTTCTCCTATCTCCTGACGACAGCTGGTGTGTCCGTAGATATTGTTTAAATTTTCTATATTTTCACTTTTTAATTAGTTTACCTGCACAATGGCGCAGAAGCAATATTTATTTTTTGGCGCAAATGAAAAACTACAACTTTTAAGAATTGGCGCAAAAGCAATGCGTACTTAAATATCAATCAAATTTGACCGTGCCCACAAAACGATTGTTCAAATTACGAATAGTTTCAGCTTAAAATCCATGGCACTCTAAAATGTAGATTTTTTAAATCACATAAATTCCATATCGATATACGTATATTTGGATCTATGCAATATGTTTATCTGGACATCAGCATGCTAGCTTAGTTCCGTCATTTCAATAACATGGATGGCAATATGTTTGATTGATCTAACCATACGTTAACCAGTGTCCTTTGAATACAGTGATCATGCATGATGTGAACATTTTTTTCTATAGACATAGGTAGATTTGATTAATCCAAATAATATAGGTATAAAGCATACCGGTGTCCATGCAATTCATAATGCAAAACAACAATATATAGAAATAAATTATGTTTTTTTTTTATGAAATGTATGTGCTTATGCAACATTATCAAACTGCTGTAATGCATTAGTTATAAACTTTGAAAGGACCGATGACTTTTCATTCGTTTTTAAACTCAAATGTACTTAAATAGCACATTTTAAACCGTAAGAAATTGGTTTATCTCTCGAAAAAACCTGAACTGTTCTCGAAAAAACCCGAACTGCTCTCGAAAAAACTTGGACAGATGGAAATGAATATACCCTTAAAATTGCCTTTTAATTACAATAACTAAAACTTTTGTTATAGCATATGTAAATGTAAGGATATAAAGACATCATGTGTGCATGCTCTTTGAAATTTGCATTGGTATGTGTATAGAAATTGCTTTTTTCTATATTTTGGCATAAAAGCATTATTAGGCCAAATCAAACTTTTTTAACTGCAAAGTATGTATGGTTGGCAACATCCTTTCATCACAAATACTTACTTAACTTGTTTGATCTTGTAAATTTAGTTTAAGCATTTATTTTACGTGTTAAAGGAAAACATGTCTGTTTGTTTACATTTTTAGTCATAATCTCTCAAAAAAAACTGGACGCTCTCGAAAAAACCCGATCAAATCACTCGAAAAAACACGATCTCAACCGGACACTATACCTACGGTGGTAATACTGATACGTATTATTACATATCAGTAAAAAAAAATCTACAAACAGTATGTTAATAAAGAGTTATGAAGTAAAATGTACATGGGACAAAATCACAAAAAATACATAGAATAATACAAATTATCAATGAACAGGTGTTATATGTCAGTTTGGTATGGTCAAGACGTTTGGTAAAGATAACATCCTTTTAAGAGAGTTATCTCGCCTTAACAAGTTATGGGGTTTTTCGTATTGCGGATTGCATTCCGTATTTGTATGATATGTTAGTTGATTTGTTCTCTTGATTTATTGTTACCATTCCATGTAGATGTGTTTTTGAAGAATAGAATTTATTAACTTGAATATTCGTTTATTATCTATGCCAGAAAGGAGCATTAAACAGGGCTTTACTTGACAGTCGATGTAGAGTCTGCAACAAAAAACGAATCATAGTATATTTTTAGCATTCTTTTAAACACATACAGTAGACGACTTTAGTTTTAATACCGATTTTGCCGCAAATACTAATATTCTCTTAGAAATCAAAGACGGTTACTTCGAAGTCGATAATAGGGCTATCTTAACTAGTTATCGTAAGTGTATACTAAGATAGCCGTTAAATTGTTAAGATAACCCACGAGGGGATTGCAGATACTCTCTTATCACCATCGTAATCTTCTTGTAAAGCGTTTTCTCTTAAATGAAACTTAAGATAGGTTTTCATGATACAGGGGCCCGCGGTAACAAGAAACTTCTCTTAAAGTCTTCGTAAGTCATAGTTTACGATTACACAAAGAATGCATTAAGGGTCCTTTTAAAAGTGTATCAAAAATCTAGTGAAATGTTTGTATCGTAGGGCTATCATGACTAGCAGTGACACGGACAGTGAATTAAATGTATGCAATTACTTTTGCAAATAATCTTACATGTTTTCAATTTGTTTCTTAATCCGTTATAAATCAAGAGGACTTGAGCGGCCAAGCAATACACGTACAGTTTCATTCCCTGACATTCCTCATGTGTAAATTAAAGGTCATTTTCATTCTAAGATAGGTTGATGTGTGGGTAGAACCGCACTTACATTTAAATGTTTTTTTCACAAGACGACGGGCGTATCATACTGCTTTTATTCTGTTTCTGTTGATTCCGTTAAATACCAATTCCTCAGAGCAATTGGTACTTTGCGGAACGGAACGGAACGGAAAAATAAATTAAAAAGTTTAAATCAGATTCAACTTGATCACTGTCTCTAATCATCGTCGGAACGGGCTGTTGAAGGCCTCTTTTTTTTAAATATAATAACCGATGGAAGGAGAAAGACTTTTTGTGTAACCTGCCTTTGTGTTAAATTTTTTATTATTGATCAAGTCGAAAATGCTATCTAAAACACATACCACTCATGCAAAAAGAGGTGTCAGACAATTTTTGTTATCATACTGCTTTTATCACATTATAGATGTCTGTTTCCGTTGATTCCGTTAAATACCAATTCCTCAGAGCAATTGGTACTTTGCGGAACGGAACGGAACGGAAAAATAAATTTAAAAGTTTAAATCAGATTCAACTTGTCACTGTCTCTAATCATCGTCGGAACGGGCTGCTGAAGGCCTCTTTTTTAAAATATAATTACCGATGGAAGGAGAAAGACTTTTTGTGTAACCTGCCTTTGTGTTAAATTTTTTATTATTGATCAAGTCGAAAATGCTATCTAAAACACATACCACTCATGCAAAAAGAGGTGTCAGACAATTTTTGTTATCATACTGCTTTAATTACATTAAAGATGTCTCTTTCCGTTTTTTTCCGTTAAATACCAATTCCTCAGATCAATTGGTACTTTGCGGAACGGAACGGAACGGAAAAATAAATTAAAAAGTTTAAATCAGATTCAACTTGATCACTGTCTCTAATCAAGGACGACGTGAGGTCAGTCTAGATATCATAATGCATGACTTGCAAATGCGTTAATTTCATGATAATTTATCAGGACAATCCGACATATTCATCAGTACAGAATATTTCCCGATGTTATACATTATTACACATTTCACCTGTGAAGATGAGATTAAGTATACATTTGTGTTATTTGTATATGGAAAACCGTAAAACACAGAAATTTTAAAGTTTGTTTTGTTTTAAAGATTGTTCGAAATTTTGATAAATGCCCCCTTTGGATACCTTAAATGAAATTCCGTTCCGTTCCGTTCCGTTCCGTAAAGTACCAATAGCCCATTTAAACATATACAAATTTAAAAAATTGTTTGATTGAAATGGGGATGTTTTCCTAGTTGCAAATATACAATCGTTGAATTAAAATAACTAAAACTTTTCAAACGACATTTTACGAAGTATGTACTTTAAAAACATTGGCTTGGTTGGTTAAAAGTTTGGGACTTTTATGTACTGTTTGAAGCCAATCACCGATAAGTGTAACCTCAATTATTTATTTATTACAGATGATAATTACACAGATTTATGAAGTAAAATATAGACATTACTTGAAAACGATTTTTTACTAAAAAAAACAATTACCTTGTTTATCCTTAATAGTTTATCTGTCTGATATAATTCATAGTTTTATGTACACTGATGTAATTCATATCAAAAGTAATAAGCAATAGATAAATCTATTATTTCCATATATCAAACATCTGATGTATATACATTTGTATATTCAATAATGAGGCCACATATTTTTATATTGAGATGTATACTGAATACTTCTGCTGCATGAATATGAATTTTTGACAATACAATGCACATATATCAGGTACTAGCTTACATAGGTCATGCTAAATTACTGAAATCTTCATAAATTTAGCATTTTAGTTAAATTTTAGACTGTTTCATTCTTAAATGGAAGTGGCCGCATTTGTGTTCATTCTTCATATTTAAATGTAAGTTGTATTTCATGATGATACATAACATATATAAATTTGAGAGTAAACACGGATGCGGCCACTTACATTTTTGACCAAAACCATCTGAAAAGTGATATATAATGGCATACTTGATAATTTTTTTCATATTTCAGCTTGAATTTGAGCGTCTTAAATGACTTAATCAGTTAAAATATTTGACTGAATCGACTGAAAACGAATTCCTTAGAAGCTGGTGCACAACTTTAACATATGTTCAATCATTCTGAAGTTTCAGTTATCTGGTACAAAAACTGTTGGAGAAACGGATAATACAAAAAGGTATTTACTTTTCTAAGATCGCCCAACTATTCTATAGACGAAAGACAAGACGCAAGAATATCACATCAACATTGTACGTGTAACTCTTGGAATTTAAAATTAAGAAAATATTCGAAACCAAAAAATAAAAACAACAAACTATTAAACACGATAATCATTATTCTTCTTTAATACAAAATGAAACTTCGTCATCCGAAAGAGGACTACGCCACTACATGAGTTTATTTATAATTGTCATTCTTTTAATCGTATTTGTCAGTTACAGTCTGGCTAAAATATAGTTACAATAATTTTTATCGTTACTGGTTATCCTGTTTCCACCCTCATTTACAATAACATTTCGTCAGAAAGTACAGTGAATACGTTAGCTTACAAATGTCAATGCGACATAAGTTTATGATCTGTGGGTATTTTGTGTTGCTGGATACTTTCTTTACCATCAAATTTTCGTTTCACACTTGGTGTTTGTTTCTCATTTAATATTCCTTACCTTTTATCTTCTATATATATCTTTAAACTGAATCGACTAAACTGCATTTCGCGATCATCTCAAAGGCTACTATATGTAATTGCAGCAAACAGAAATATAATTTCGGTAAATTCAATGTGTGTTGGTCATAGGCATGTAGTTGTTGATAAAGTGAACTGAACTGAACCAAAGCTGGAAAGCTTTGTTTCCGATTTAGTCCTTGCATGATTAAGGCAGTTTCTATTACTTATAGTGTTTCTCTCACCAATTCGTCCTTTTCACTTCCTGCCATTAGATCAGATGACGCTTCGGATGATTGACTATACACATTTTTTATAACATTTTTTCTTAAGTTTTAGCATTGAATTACTTTATAAGTTGAAATAGAGCCGGTACACAGAATTCTTGTCAATAGTTCTTTTACCAATGATGACCCGATCGAATGTACAAGAGAGACGAAAGATAACTTATAATGTACAATTGACAATTTGACAACTTCAAATGCATCTCTAGATATATAACGTTTATTTTTCAAAACAAAAATTTTGTGAAACAATAATGTGTAGGTATGTAATAAACGACAGCTTCGCTCTTAAGTGTACCGGTATTAGAACTATAGTTTATTGTACCAAGAGTAGGAGATTAATTTTTAGTATGGTTAAGGTTGCTTTTGTTTCCTTTTCTATGAATAATTAGATCATCAGACCTACGTCTTTTAAATGCTTGAATATGGCTAAAATTTTCCATATATACTATAGGCCGTAATAGTGTTAGCCAGACGCCTTTCGTATACAAAAACCCTACTTTGGGTCGGTGCTTCTCCCTAGGTATCCCGTCTTTTTCGACCAATAAAAAATGACCGCAACAAAATAACACAATAATGCTGAAAGTTGCAAAAATACTAATCAATCAATTTAAGATTCTAATTTCGAAAGTATAAATTTCCCCTAAAGTTAGCAGCAATCTACCAACTTAACCTTCATCTACATTTCCCAACAAATACGTTATTCGAAGAGGTTGCAGCTGCTAATCAAACTTTATAAAATGTAGAAAGTTGATGAACCAGGGTTATTTCAAAGAATAGCTCGTCCCTTTTCTAAAACAAGTTTATCCTCGAACAATACAGGATGCTCTTGAAGCATTGATTCTATGTACTGACGTTGATTATCATCTTTATTAAGAGTTGAAGTGTTCTTTTATTTGTCTGAAATTTTTAACCTTTACTGTTTATTACTGATTATTAAATTTTTAATAATATCTTTTTGGTGTGGATCGGTACTTATTCGTCCCGCCATTGTCATGATTGTGTTATTGTGCTATGTCATTTTTGCTTATATATTTTGTCTGTAGCGTGTCTTAATGCATTTATGTTTTTCTTTGATGGCATAGTTGTTTGTTTTAGTAATTAAGAATATAACACCATGTTGAATGCTGTATCCCAATTTGTGACATTTTTGCCTATTATGTTTGTTTGTTTCACTCACACATTGTTATCTTTTGTATTGAAATTCTCTAATTAGTTATCAAAGGTACCAGGATTATAATTTAGTACGCCAGACGCGCGTTTCATCTACATAAGACTCATCAGTGATGCTCATTTCAAAATATTTATAAAGCCAAACAAGTACAAAGTTGAAGAGCATTGAAGATCCAAAATTCCTCTAAGACTGTCATACAAGTGAGAGATTTAATCCACCCATTTCGGCTTAAGGAAATGCCTGTACCAAGCCAAGAATATGACAGCTGATTTCCATTTGATTGATGTGTTTGAGATTTTTATTTTGCCATTTGATAAGGGACTTTCTAATTTTAATTTTTGTTAGAGTTTTGTATTTCTGTTATTTACTTTTTTTGTATAGGACCTACTATATTTTGGTGGTTGTCATATTGATGATGACTGTTGTTTAAGAATTAACGTTAATTTTTGTTGGTATATTGATGATTGACTCTTTAAGACTCTTTGGACCTACAAATTTTTTTTCGGGGAAACAGATGATTGACTCTGTATACCTACTTTCTTCTTGTTGAAGAGTGATGACAGACTCTTTGGATCAAATATCTATTTGTATAAGATGACTGAACATTGCGTTTTACAGTGCTTGATATTGTAGTAGTTTTTTTGCACTTTGTAAGTTAAAATCTGGACACATTGTATCCTTTTTTTATAACCATGTACCATGACCTTTTCTCCATGATTGTTAGATTAAATTCATAATCAAAGTGGAAACAAACAGATATATTTTAATGTATAAAAAATATAAATAAACCATACATAAATATGTGTAAACAAAGAAATATATTATTTAAAGAAACAACCTTCCCAGTAAAATATAACAGATCTAACAAAAAGTTCCAAGAAATAAGTCTTCCTGACCTAACTAGCAAAATTCACAGTCATGAGTTTATATTACATGGTAAATTAGATAGAAGATCATCATCTCAGGACTTTTTAAAAGGATTCAACAAATATTGTTCTTTCAATTTTGTTTTTAAAAGATTATTAAAATGAAAAAAAAAAAAAAAACTACATGTTTATACAACTACTGTATATCTCAAATCATAAGTAATGAACCTTTCAAATTATACAAATAGATATTTAAAAACCTTAATACTATTATAGAGGTTACTCTTTTTATCTGACCTGCACAAATTCTGACATTTTTTTTAAAAGATATGTAATAAAACATATAAAAAATATTTTAACAAAGGGAACTCTATTCAAATCAAACATACAGAAAATAAATTTTCTAAATAAACCTATACTTTAGTACATATATAACCATCCACCATATGTTTAATGGAGATTACTGATGCAACTAATTCCCAGCTCAGTTCTTTTAAACCAAATGTCAACTTTATTAGTTACTACGGTAACACTAGTAGGATGGTTTAATATTACATTCCTACTGACATGAGAATAGTGGGAGTGTCTGTACCAAGTCAGGAATATGAAAGTTGTTGTCCATTCAATTGATGTGTTTGACCTTTTGATTTTGCCATTCGATCAGAAACTTTCCTCAGAGTTCAGTATTTTTTTTACTTTTTACATTAACTTGTTTGCTACTATAGTAGAACTAGTGGGAGGGGTTACTATTTACTTCCTACTAAGATGAGACTACTGGCAGGAGTTAATATTACCTAAATGATAACTATAGTAGGGACTTGTAGAAGGGGTCAATATTAACTTATTAGTTTCTACAGTAAGACTAGAAGGAGTTAATATTAACTTGTTACTTACTAAATTAAAGACTGGTAGAATTGAGGATTAATATTAACGCTTTAGTTTCTACAGTAAGACTAATAGAAGGAGCTTAAATTATCTTGTTTTACTACAGTAAGACTAGTAGAAGGGGTTAAAATTAACTTGTCAGTTACTACAGTTAGACTAGAAGGAGGGGTTTTTAGTCACACACTTTCTTTGTATTGATAATGATATTAATAATGCCCAAAGGATGATTAATTGGTTAAACTTGGTTCAGAATATACAAATGCATTTTGAATGTGAAAATGTTTTCAGAAGACTGACACCAATTGATGACAATAAAACAAGAATTATTCAATATAATCATTCAAAAATATAATACAATAACATAATAATATTGAAAGGAAATGAGAAAGAAAAAAACCAAATACCCCAATAGAATATATAGATACCAATCAAAAAAAAGGTTACATACATAAAACAGATAACTTGCTCAATATATTCATAGCAATCAACCCTGCTGTTAAAAGTGATCATTATTGCTTGTTTGGCAATCTGATTTGTGGGCTGGTTGATAATGTGAAAACATGTTTGTAAATATAAATAAATACATATGGATTTCAATTTCTTGAATTGATCATGAAAAAATACTATGTAATAAGAATGGGTAATTATGACAACTTTTATGCCATACTAGGATCTAAAGAATGTTATGTAGTTAAGAAAACTGAAATCTAGCTAGCCAGCCAGTGACTATGGTATTTGATTACAATTGCTTTACCTCAAACAACATATGTTTTCATGAAACAGAAAAGAAAAAAAAAACAGTTTGCATATATCTATTCATTAACATAATTACTACAAATCCTATTAAATTCTTTGACACTATATTTGTTCTTGTTAAAAAATGGAATGTAATAAAACTTGTTCACAACCAGGTAAAATATAAAATGTTACACATTCTAACAGTACTATATTTCCTTCCAGACTAAATAAAAACCATCCTAAATCTTATATGAAATACCTGCCAACAACTGTATATAACTTTATTACTATTTGTATACTGTATACTATAAGTACAATTTAAATGATATTAAAGTGATTTTTATTAATATGATCTGAGTCTCTCTGAAATCTAATTTCGAACTTATAAAAAAAATATCTTTTCCCAAACTTCAATTCTTTACAAAAATATAATCGAATGTTAGATTCAGTTCAAGATTGAAGTCAAGAGAATATATTTTTTGGTTTAAATGATTTTATAAAGCTCAATTACTTTCTATCAGACTTCCATTTTTTACCAGATAAGTGGAATTTATTCTTTTACATCTTATAAAAGATTAACAAATTATCGGTAAAGTACGTTGTTTCAAATTTTCTTAGCCACCAGGCTACTCATAATCTGTTTATGTGACTTTGAACTGACCTTGGAGTTTGGTATTTTTGTAAATTCTTTTTTTTACATGCTATTCTGGCCAGTACAGTAAAATTTAACTGACAGTTGGTTTTGATTCATTTCTTTACCTTATGCAAATGGAAAAAAAATGTGTATGGATGGGACACATTTGCACCAAGTTAAATGTTGGCAGATATTGCACTGACTACAACATCAGGTAAAATGTTGGCAGGTACATAAAATGTCTTTCATCATATCATTACTGCCAGCTAGGTTGTTCTACTAAAAGTATATACTACTGTTGTCACAACAACAGGTGGGTTCTTTCAAATCCTTGAGCTACAAAAACAATACATAGTAAATATGCAATAAGAGATATATTTTGAAGTGAACAAACATTTATATGCAAAATTCTAGTGCATTATGACATAATACACCACTTTGATGATTGGAGTAATTGGAAAAAATGTTGTGAAATTACAGTTGATGTTTCTGTTATCTTTCAGTATTACAGTTGACCATTTAACAAGTCTTGAATTTAAATAAAAATAACGCTACTTCACCAGTAACACTTCATTTGAGACTGTCATATCCAAATTTGATGATGACAACTCTTCAAAGCCTTGCACCGACCATGCAAGGGCTGTATAGCCAGTCAAGATCGTTAAAAGCTCACATCATCAAAGCAATCGAAAATTATTTTTAAATGATTAAGATGGATTAATTGAAATCCATAGAATTTTTCAAAATATATAATAAAAAGTATGGGTTGCCCGACTTTTTTACGCTACAGGTTGTGCAAAATTGTTAGATTTTGTATAGATTATGCATGGATAATCCAATTTCCAAAGAAAACTACATGATAGAACTTTATGATAAAATATGAGAAGATAGCTCTAATAACATGCTTTCTCATAAGAAAAAGAAAAAATGGGGTCACAGCAATGCTTCCAAAATGGTCATATATTCTGGACAAATGTATAATGTCCAGTAAAAGTCCGGCTTGGCAAAGCATGAAACTGTCATCTTCTTTTAAGTTTTCAAGGCTTTCAAAAGATCTTTTTGATCCAACCTTTTGCCTTTAACAGCCACACATTTCCGGTCATAAAAGTGACATGATAATTAATTACTATCAAAGCAACCCCTACTTCAATACTTTCTAATTCTAATCAAGGCTAATTAGTTGTTGGACAGCTGAAATCTACATGTTCAGGTGACAGGTAAATTATTTTCAGTACTGAACATCGAATAAATTGATCGGTCTATTCAAAGTTATTGTTTACATTTCAGTGGTTTGTATCTAATTGATTTAGTCCAAAAGATTAAAAGTATATACATTTATAAACATGATTCCATGAAATATTTAAAAATGTTTTAAATGAAAAATCGTAAGAACTAAGTTGGATGAACTAGAACAAGTGAGGGCAGGTGTGCAGGTGGGACATTTAATTATGCATCCTACAATTCTTCAAAAATGCTAAGATTATCATTGATACCTGCATCTAATGTTCATTTTAAGTATTTTGTTGAAGAAATAACATGGAAAGAGCTTCTTCACTCAGTCATGCTTTGTAAACGTACACAGATTTTATGTATCCATTTCTGGTCCATGTTTTACCATTGTCAAGTCAACATGATCCGGTATTAGGAAAATGTAATTTTAAAAATGAAAGTCAAGTTTTTGACAACGTTATTTTGCACAAATAAAGAGTATAGGCAGATATGAGCATGCTGATGTGCACACTTACAATGATGCACTGCCAATTTAAGTTTACGTCAGAACATGAAATTCAGCTGAAAGTAAACTTTAATATCGTTTTTTAAAAAATCTAAAGTCAATCATTTGATCAGATATAAAATGTCCTGCTGCCTGAAATTATTTTGGAAGCCCTGGGTCACAGAACTTGTTTTCTTGCTACATATCAAAATAGGTAAATTCACAACACTTTTTATTATAAAATTACTATATCTGAGTTATTTCCTCTTATTTGGCAAAGTATGAAAACTAGACTCTAAAGAGCCTGTGTCGCTCACCTGTATTTACTGAAGCTTTGGAAATCATGTAAAATAAGGTTAAAATCATAATTTATAGTATAAGATATCATTAGATACTATAATAATATCTAAGATAATAGCAAAAAACTGCAAAATTTCCATAGAATTACTAACTCAAAGGCAGAAACTCAACAACTTGTTGTAGGATTTGTCTGAAAATTTCAGGGCAGATCTATCTCAATCTGATGAACATTTTTGCCACCAGTCAGATTTGCTCTAAATGCTTCAGTTTCATAGAAATAAACCAAAAACTGCATTTTACCCTATATATTATTTTTAGCCATGTTTGCCATCTTGGTTCACGGGCAGGGTCATTGGGCACATTTTTAAAACTTCATACCCTAATGATGATTGTGGACAAGTTTGGTTACATTTTGTCTAGGTAGTTTCAGAGAAGAAGATTTTTGTAAAAGATTACAAAAATTTAAGAAAAATTGGTAAAATTGACAATAAAGGGCAATAACTCCTTAAGGGGTCAACTGACCATTTTGGTCATTTGACTTATTTGTAGATCTTACTTTGCTGAACATTATTGCTGTTTACAGTTTATCTCTATCTATAATAATATTCAAGATAATAACCTAAAATGGCAAAATTTCCTTAAAATTACCAATTTTATATGGGCAGCAACCCAACAACGGGTACTTCAATTCATCTGAAAATTTAAGAGCAGATAAATCTTGACCTGATAAACAATTTTACTCCTGTCAGATTTGCTCTAAATGCTTTGGTAACAGAGATATAAGCCATAATCTACATTTTACCCCTATGTTCTATTTTTAGCCATGGTGGCCATCTTGGTTGGATAGTTGGATAGACCCTGGTGGATAGTTGTCTCATTTGCAACAATTTTGACATAAAATGCATTTTACACTTGTTCCAAGTTGGACAAAGACCATTTGCTGTTCTTTGACCTTTAACCTTTAAAATTATTAAGTTTCTTTAAAATATTGGAAATCAGTCTTTGAAAATAAAGATGCAGCAAAAGGGGGTCTCACTAATTAGCGACAAGAAGCATCATGAAGCGCCAAGAAGCGACAAGAAGCGTCAAGAAGAATAAATTTAGCAACAATAAGACTATTAAGGGACAAGAAAACATTTTTTTTTTATTAAATATAAAGAAATATGCATTTCATTTTTTTTTTAATATATGGGCAGAAATAACTTGATAATTTTTGATAGATGAAGAAATTAAACTATTTCCTTTCCCCAAGAGGAAAACCCTTATCCTAAGGAATTTAGTTTGACACGGTGATGTGGAACATCAAATGAGATTAACAAGGCGTGTGTCCCTTGTTTTATTGCTACAATAACATCCAATTAACACCTTCAACTTTGTACACCTGTCAGACTATACAATAAGACGCGCCAGAATATACAAACATTTTAAAAAGTGAACACTCAAAATTGTCAATAATTTCCTTTAATCTTCAATCAATATGCATAATCATGATAAATATCTTTAAATGAGGCAATACACAGAGTAAAACGATGAAAACTATTCACATTTTAATTTTGTATTTCTCTTGTTTGATTTCAGTTCTTTGTATTTCACAATTTGTGTTTGTATTTTCTGGACAATGATGAACAAATAAGGCATTTTGCAAGTTTATTATATATTGTACAAAGACAGTTTTTATAAGATGAATATATTATTGTTCTAAAACACAAGAAAAAGTAATATCATAATACGACAGGGTAAAAGTAATACTTGCTCTTATACATAATAAATAATACAAGAGTGCACACACTGAAATGTCTTGCCTTCTTTACTAATCATTGATATTATGTTGATAGTCCTAAAGATAAAGCTTTATTACAACTGTCACATAAACTTAACATTAACCAAAATAGCTAAACAAAGACCAATGAACCATGAAAATGAGGTCAAGGTCAGATGAACCATGCCAGGCAGACATGTACAGCTAACAAAGCTTCCATACAACAAATATAGTTGACCTATTACTTATAGTTTAAGAAAAATAGACCAAAACACAAAAACTTAACACTATGCAATGAACCGTGCAATTGAGGTCATGGTCAAATAAACCTGCAGGACTGACATATAGATCATAATATATTTCCAAACACCAAATATAGTTGACCTTTGGCATATAATATTAGATAAAAAGACCAAAACTTAAAAACTTAACTTTGACCACTGAACCATGAAAATGAGGTCAAGGTCAGATGACATCTGCCCGCTAGACATGCACACCTTATAATCATTTCATACAACAAATATAGTAGACCTATTGCATAAAGTATGAGAAAAACAGACCAAAACACAAAAACTTAATTATAACCACTGAACCATGAAAATGAGGTCAAGGTAAGATGACACCTGCCAGTTGGACATGTACACCTCCTAAGTCCTTCCATACACCAAATATACTAGCCCTATTGCTTATTGTATCTGAGATATGGACTTGACCACAAAAACTTAACCTTGTTCACTGATCCATGAAATGAGGTCTAGGTCAAGTGAAAACTGTCTGACGGGCATGAGGACCTTGCAAGGTACACACATACCAAATATAGTTATCCTATTACTTATAATAAGAGAGAATTCAACATTACAAAAATTCTAAACTTTTTTTTCAAGTGGTCACTGAACCATGAAAATGAGGTCAAGGACATTGGAAATGTGACTGATGGAAACTTCGTAACATGAGGCATCTATATACAAAGTATGAAGCATCCAGGTCTTTCACCTTCTAAAATATAAACCTTATAAGAAGTTAGCGCCGCCGCTGCCGCCGGATCACTATCCCTATGTCGAGCTTTCTGCAACAAAAGTTGCAGGCTCGACAAAAATAGCGTGTAAATAAATGTAGCAATTAGATCTATGATTCAATTTTTTTTTTATCAATATAAACTTTCTTGTCGCAAAAATCATTTTCTTTTGCATATTCTTTTAATATTTTAATAGTTATTTGGAATAAGTAATTTTAATATAAAAAAATTTTTCTTGTCGCTAATTAGTGAGATCGGCAAAAGGGTTTTTATAAAAACAATGTGTAAAGAAAATTCAGAAAACATGATCAATGTTTTCCACCAATGAAACAAGATCAAGTGATTGTGTAATTTTATTATATATTTCCTATTAAAACATCAGCCATGTGTAGCCTCAGTTCTTTAAACTTTCCTCACTCACTGAAAAAATAACATGCTGTCAGATTGGGGAAGGGAACATTTCTTGGATTTTTTCCATATTTAAGAGATTTGTATCAGTATCTTTGGAGTTTACAGCATGCAGGAAGGGAGACAGTTAATGTAAATCAAAGCTTTTGAAAGTTGTATTTTGAGCAAAAAATATATTGTAAAGGCTTGGATTCCTAAATCAAAATTAAAGTTATTTTTAAGACTTGACTTAACTGTCAATATTGGTTCCTTCTTCTATTGGAGGTATTTTGGCCTTAAATTAAAACCGAAAGACTCCAATAGTCAGGTTGCACAGGTTTCTTCAACAACAGAAAATACTCTATGATATATATTTAAATACCGAGTATACGTAAATCTAAAATGTAAAAAAATACCCAACCCCCCTCCTAAAAAAACAAAACCAGATGCTCCGCAGGGCGTAGCTTTATACGACCGCAGAGGTTGAACCCTGAACGGTTGGGGCAAGTATGGACACAACATTCAAGCTGGATTCAGCTCTAAATTTGGATTGTGATTAAATAGTTGACACAGCATAGGTTTCTGACACAGAATGAATGTGTTCTAATGAACTTAAAATTTTTGTTTTCTCTTAGAGCAATTCACTATGCTGTTGAATATTAATCCTCTCAAAACAAGAATGTGTCCTCAGTACACGAATGCCCCACTCGCACTATCATTTTCCATGTTCAGTGGACCGTGAAATTGGGGTAAAAACTCTAATTTGGCATTAAAATTAGAAAGATCATATCATAGGGGACATGTGTACTAAGTTTGAAGTCGATTGGACTTAAACTTCATCAAAAACTACCTTGACCAAAAACTTTAACCTGAAGCGGGACAGACGGACGGACGAACGGACGGACGAACGGACGGACGGACGGGTCAAAAACATTATACCCTCCGCAACTTCGTTGCGTGGGGTATAATAAATAACATTCAGTGATAACAAGCAGTTTTTTTTACATCTTAATATTTTATGATGTATTTAAATGAGTAGTTATTGTTGCAAACTCCATTAGAAATTTTAATTGAGATTAGTTTTGGAATAAGGGAAAGGGGGATGTGATTAAAAAAATTGGGTTCAATTTTTCTCATTTGAAATTTCATAAATAAAAAAGAAAATTTCTTCAAACATTTTTATGCCCCACCTACGATAGTAGAGGGGCATTATGTTTTCTGGTCTGTGCGTCCGTCCGTCTGTCCGTTCGTCCGTCCGTCAGTCCTGTTTCTTGTCATCGCAACTCCTCTCAAACCACACAACAGAATTTCACGAAACCTTTTCAGATAATAAGGACATACTATGTAGTTGTGCATATCGACGGGAAATTGCGATTCAATTTTTTTTCTAGGAATTACTCCCCTTTGAACTTATTTGCTTCAATGTACTACTGCAACAGTTTGTCATCGCAACTCCTCTCAAACCACACAACAGAATTTCATGAAACCTTTTCAGGTAATAAGAACATACTATGTAGATGTGAATATCGACAGGAAATTACGATTCAATTTTTTTCTAGGAGTAAAGCCCCTTTGAACTTATTTACTTTAATGTACTACTGCAACAGTTTGTCATCGCAACTCCTCTCAAACCACATAACAGAATTTCACGAAATCTTTTTATATGAAAAGTACATATTATGTAGTTGTGCATATCGACAGGAAATTACGATTCAATTTTATTTCTAGGAGTTACGCCCCTTTGAACTTATTTGCTTCAATGTACTACTGCAACAGTTTGTCATCGCAACTCCTCTGAAACTGCATAACAGAATTTCATGAAACCTTTTCAGATAATAAGGACATACTATGTAGATGTGCATATCGACAGGAAATCACGATTCAATTTTTTTTCTAGGAGTTACGCCTCTTTGAACTTATTTGCTTTAAGGTACTACTTCAACAGTTTGTCATCTCAACTCTTCTGAAACCACAGAACAGAATTTCATGAAACTTTGTAGATAATAAGGACATACTAAGTAGATGTGCATATCAACAGGAAATTACAATTCAATTTTTTTTCAAGGAGTTATGCCCCTTTGAACTTATTTGCTTCAATGTACTTCTGCAACAGTTTGTCATCTCAACTCCTCTGAAAACACACAACAGAATTTCATGAAATTTTGTAGATAATAAGGACATACTATGTAGATGTGTATATTGACAGGAAATTATTATTCAGTATTTTTTCTTATACAATTTTTTTTTCTTATACTTATTTAATTTCTCCAATGACAATGTGGGGACGTGGGGTATGTGAGCGTGCTCACTAAGGTTCTTTAATTATAATTTATCAGTTGGTAGTAAAAAGTGAATATACATTGTATATTGTATATAACAAAGATTTAAGTTGATTCTGGACAAAGAAAGATAACTCCAATTAAAAAAAAATCTTGCTATTGCACAATATTTTGCAATTAGATATTTCTTGCTTACTATTCTGGACAAAGAAAGATAGCTCTAATTAAAAAAAAATTTGCTATTTCACAATATTGTGCAATTAGATATTTCTTGCCATTGCGCAATACTGTGCAATTGAAAAGACTTGCTATTGCACAATACTTAATATAATAATTTTAGATCCTGATTTGGACCAACTTGAAAACTGGGCCCATAATAAATCAAAGCCTTAAAGGCTGTAAAAGCAATTGCTGCCATGTTAATGTTTGGGGACTTTTATTTTTCATCCACATATATACAAGAATTAAACCTGACATGAGTGTTGCCTAGTTAAAAGTAAGAAGGTTTTAACTTTATATAAATAAAAGACTTTAGCAGAAAGTCATTTTTAATATGTTTTATATTTCACAAGGAGACAACACGTTTACCAGGCTAAAGTTGGGTCAAATATACATGTGCTGAAACATATAACTCAAAAAGAAATCATCATGGATTATCCCCTGGTAGTGTTTGTAACTTCCTTGGCAATAATTTCCTTTATTGATTTAATTCATTGTAATTTTAACAATTTTCATTATTAATTTATATTTAACCATTAACACAAATGATTAAGTTAAAACATTTCAACTTTCCAGACGCAAATGTTAAAAAACGGGAAAGAAATAAAATATCTTACAAGACATAAACATGTAAAGAATAAATGTATATTTCAGCTTAATAAAAATATTTTCATAATGTTACTTTGTCATCATTTTTAAAACTAAGTTCCAAACATTATTGCTCAGTTGATATGTGTCCTTCTGATGCGGTACGAGCACAGGCACTTGTTTCTATCCATAGGAAGGTCGATTATCCATATAAATAGTTTTATATGGATAGTCGACCTTCCTATGGATAGAAACAAGTGCATGTGGGTACGAGATAACTACAACTCTCATGCAATCCCGAAAAGGGGGGTCATCACAGACAAACATGACATTAAATCGTTATCACTGAACTAGTATATATATTGTATAGGGGCCAGCTGAAGGACGCCTCCGGGTGCGGGAATTTTTCGCTGCATTGAAGACCTGTTGGTGACCTTAATTCTGCTGAACATTGTATGTTTTTCTATGGTCGGGTTGTTGTCTCTTTGACAAATTCCCCATTTCCATTCTCAATTTTATTATACGAACAAGAACAAACAGCCTATGTTGCTTTGATATTTATCAATTTTCAGGAAACATTTGCGAAAAATGATCTTCAATATTTCGAAAACATGTGAAATAAAATTGCTAACACGGTGGACCGTCGAGTGTCAACAAACGTAGTAGACTTGTTCACTGAAAAGACGAGGATAATGGTTTCATCTGACATTTGTTATGCAAACCCAGTTTTGATCATGATATTTAAAAAGACGTACTTTTTTTCAATCTATGTATTAATAAACTAGAAAATTCCAAATTGTAAATATCTCTTCATCTGGACCGACTTGGCATCTACTACGTTTGGACGGGTCCATTTCATTAGTAAGGTGCGATAAATATTACGGAGTTTTGACAGAAAAGGAAAACGAACTTATTGTTATGTGTTTTCAACAAGGGTTTCGTTCCGCTAAATTATTTGCGCAAATAAAGTTTGTCTATTTTTAGATTACAGGTAATAATTTGACACTACGCATTAACCTGTGTAGTGATTTTGATTTTACGATAAATGTATGAATGAACGATAATTTTATGAATGAACAAGAGCACCTGACCTCTTAAAGAAACACAAATTAAACATAAAAAACCGTATTTATTAGGAGATAATTCAGTTAAATTTTCAATACTAAATCAACAACTGAAATGAATCCATATTTTGTTGAAACATCGTACGAACGGCGGAAAACGGAATCGCATTTATAAAAATGTACTTTTTTTCACTCGGACTTCTATGTTATTTGATAGTCAAACGGTTGACCCTTTAAATACAAAAATACATCTACAAGAACATATTCTGAAACTTCTTAAATCCACTAACTTTTTTTTAAAGTTTCAAGCTATGTATTGCATTAGAAAACATACATAGGTGTTAAAGAATGACTGACCAGGAGCCTGTTTAACAAAATACTATGGCTTGATCTGGGCGGAGTCTCTGATCTGGGTCACAAAGATGGCCATACGCGACGGCATAAAAGCAATTGCTTTAAAAATCTAAGTACATTTTTGGATTCAGCATATCAAAGAACCCCAAGATTTCAATTTTTGTTGAAATCAGACTAAGTTTAATTTTGGACCCTTTGGACTTTAGTGTAGACCAATTTGAAAACAGGACCAAAAATGAAGAATCTACATACACAGTTAGATTTGGTATATCAAAGAACCCCATTTATTCAATTTTTGATGAAATCAAACAAAGTTTAATTTTGGACCCCGATTTGGACCAACTTGAAAACTGGGCCAATAATCAAGAATCTAAGTACATTTTTAGATTCAGCATATCAAAGAACCTAACTGATTCATTTTTTGTCAAAATCAAACTAAGTTTAATTTTGGACCCTTTGGACCTTAATGTAGACCAATTTGAAAACGGGACCAAAAGTTAAGAATCTACATACACAGTCATGACAGTTAGATTCGGCATATCAAAGAACCCCAATTATTCAATTTTGATGAAATCAAACAAAGTTTAATTTTGGACCCTTTGGGCCCCTTATTCTGTTGGGACCAAAACTCCCAAAATCAATACCAACCTTCCTTTTATGGTCATAAACCTTGTGTTTAAATTTCATAGATTTCTATTTACTTATACTAACGTTATGGTGCGAAAACCAAGAAAAATGCTTATTTGGGTCCCTTTTTGGCCCCTAATTCCTAAACTGTTGGGACCTAAACTCCCAAAATCAATACCAACCTTCCTTTTGTAGTCATTAACATTGTGTTTAAATTTCATTGATTTCTATTTACTTAAACTAAAGTTATTGTGCGAAAACCAAGAATAATGCTTATTTGGGCCCTTTTTTGGCCCCTAATTCCTAAACTGTTGAAACCTAAACTCCCAAAATCAATCCCAACCGTTCTTTTGTGGTCATAAACCTTGTGTCAAAATTTCATAGATTTCTATTAACTTAAACTAAAGTTATAGTGCGAAAACCAAGAAAATGCTTATTTGTGCCCTTTTTGGCCCCTAATTCCTAAAATATTGGGACCAAAACTCCCAAAATCAATACCAACCTTCCTTTTGTGGTCATAAACCTTGTGTTAAAATTTCATAGATTTCCATTCACTTTTACTAAAGTTAGAGTGCGAAAACTAAAAGTATTCGGACGCCGGACGACGACGACGACGACGACGACGCCGACGCCGACGCCAACGTGATAGCAATATACGCCGAAAAATTTTTAAAATTTTGCGGTCGTATAAAAACTATGACAACCTCTAGAAAGGGGAGTGCACAACATCAGTAGAGAGGCAAACAATTTGTGAAGGTTTCAAGGATTTGGGTAAAAAATTGTAGGATTAGCTGATTCCATAAATAGTTGCTGTCTTTTTACTGCAGTCACATGTCTAGTAAACTGTGAAGTCCAAAGCAATTAGACATATTTCCATGTTTCCCCAAAGTCAAGGTTTATTTTTCTAATTTGGCATATTTTGGATAAAATCTTAAGTGCCACAACTTTGAAGTAAACAACATAAAACCAAAAACTTTAATATGTTATGGTTCCAGAAATTAGATGGACTTCAGGAAGAACAGACAGATCAACAGATGGATTGACAGACACATAAATTGGAAAATATAACGCTATGGTAGGTGGTCGTAAAAGTGAAAAACAATTCCTTAGTAGAAGGTGCACAACTTCAATATGTGCATAATGTTTCAGTAAAGTTTCAAAGAAATGGTTTGAAAACTTTGGTGTTAGCTGCACAAAATTGATAATAAAGAGTTAGTATGTTAAAAAATAAGAAAAAAATCCTCATACAATCACAAAATTCTGTGGATTCATTTATTTTTTTAGGGTATAAATTTTGTTGCTTGCTAAAAACTTTCATTCTATAGGATTAATAATTTTGTGGATTTAACAATGTCTGCATAAGTTCCTGTAAACGTTTTGCAGTCTTTGAACATTTAAATTCACTGTTCCCCATTACACACATTTTCCACGAAAATTGATATCAAACAATTAATAATGAATCCACAGTAGCAGATACAGACTTCAATAACTATGGATTCATTCTGTCAAGCTTCAGCAATCTGGGTTGAAAACTGTAGGAGAAGTTGTTTACACAAATTTGTGGCTACTTTTCTTTGTCCCTTGTCATCAACATACTAGTACTATAAGCCAGATATTTTGCACATTGTGCAACTTGGCCAAAAATAACCGACTAAAAGAGTAATTCAAAGACTTTGGAAGGGTGTAAATTAGGGTGACTTTATTTATCAAGTTATTCCATTAGGAAGAGACAAACCAAGGAAACAAGGGTGTAAGCTTATTTATTTGTACCTTTTTTCCTACTTCCATAAGTTACACCACTCTTTGATTAGATGACATATCAATGAAAGTATCTATAGAAATCACAAAGAAGAAGTGACTAGACATGCTTATCATGCATTTACATTTGGATTTTATAAATTGTTTGAATATATTCTTATAAACAACAAGTTTTCACATTCTTTCAATCCATAGTCCTTAGTTGTAAAGGTGCACATTTGAAACTTTGCACTATTGGAAATAGTTGCATAGCACCATTCTTCGAAAAGCTAGGATTTTTATTGGAGAAAATGGGCTAAATGAAATGCAAAATTTTATTATATCATGTTCACAGTTTTCAATTACAAAAGACTTATGTATCACAGTATTTAACATTAAAAAAATATCAACTTGCAGAGACTAATTACAATTTGAAATGATATGAACATCTTATTCTACTTCATACATACCTAATGTGCATAGAATCAATTTTGCCTGCAACAAATAAAATCTGTATATAAGAAAATTCATAACAGATTTGTTTTAAACAAAAGGAGTAGGTCCGGTAAGACCCCTTTTTGGCCCCAAAATATAGCAGTTTTACAAAATTGTTAAATTATAGATTTTTACTTATTTATTGAACAGAAGAATGCTTCTGCTACATAAATATGGGCTGTTTTTGGCAATACAATGCACATATATCGGGTTGTAGCACCATTAAGTCATGCTAAATTACTGAAATCTTCAAAATTCTAGCATTTTAGTTAAATTTTAGACAGTTTCCGTGTAAAACGAAAGTGGCCGCATTCGTGTTCATCCTTAATATTGAAATGTAAGTTGTATTTTATGATAATACATAACATATCTAAAGGTTGTGGATGAACACGGATGCGGCCACTTTCATTTTTGACAAAAACCATCTATAAAGTGACATTTTTCGGCATATTTGGTAGATTTTTCATATTTGAGCTTGAATCGGATGGTTTTTAATGACTAAATCAGTAAAAATCTTTCACATAAACTAATTGAATCAAGTAAAATAGACACTTAAGTGTTTAAAAAGTGGTCAAAATCTTTCGTGAGATGAACCTGAAATTTGAGGCCAAAATCAGTCCTTACCGGACCTTCTCCTTTATTTGCTAAATTAAAACAAAATGAATAAGACACAGGTAAATCGTACTTATTAGGTCTTTTCCAAAATACAATATTAATATATACAATATTAATTTTATGAGCTTTCATGAAGTCAAAACAGTTTATTGAATATTATACGAGCTATAAATTAAAAAGAAAAGAAACGGAAGAAGCAAAGATTGATGATGTCAAAGATAATTGTGGCACATAGTAACAATAACACTTTATGAAGGTACAAGAAATCTGTTTGAGTTTTTGATGAAATTTAAGAACAGATTTGTTGTACCTTCATAAAATATTATTGAAACTAATATAACAGATATATTGTTAACAAGAATATGTCCCAGGTACACGGATGCCCCATCTGCACTATCATTTTCTATGTTCAGTGGACCATGAAAATAGGATGAAATCTCTAATTTCGCATTTAAATTAGAAAGATCATATCATAGAGAACATGTTTAATAAGTTTCAAATTGATTGGGACTTCAACTTCATCAAAAACTACCTCGACCAAAAACTTTAACCTGAAGTAGGACAGACGAACAAACGGACGGATGCACAGACCAGAAAACATAATGCCCATAAATGGGTCATAATAAAAATATGAAAGGTTACTACAATCTAATGTTTGAAGGGTTTTCTGTCTATGAAGAAATAACATAAAAAATTTGGTGCACACTGAATAACGCGCGTAGTGGGTTATTTAACAGTGTGCACCAAATTTTTCAATTCAAAAGACCATTTAACAAAGATAATGGTAGCACCTAGAAACATTTCCTCATACTTGATATCAGGTATTAAGTTTATCTATTTTTGGTGAAGTTACATTTAAACTTTTATAATGATTATTATGAAATAAATCTGTTGACATTATAATACCTGTTCTTCAGTTCTTGCTTCAAACACGTGACACAGAAAGTTACGAGCTAAACTGCATGTTGTCTCTCTGAAAACATTATAAAATAATTAATTAAGTGTTGTCTATACAGTCACACATTTTCATATGTTTAATATAGTTCCACCTATCATTACTGAACTTCAGCAGGCACAAGAGAAAAAGGCCAAATATGACAGATAAATTCAGATAAATGAAATAATTTGCTTGATTCTTTAAGTAATTAGTTCATTTATAATACATCATGTACCATTACTTGTATGATTGTTTTTATTTAAGTTTTGTTATTCCACTGATCAAGATAAAAATCTTGGATGGATGGATTAAGAAGAAAATGCAACTTGTTTATGTGCCTGTTCAAAGGCAGTAATCTTTTGTTAAACTATAAATTCAGAAGTTATTGCCAGGCTTTTATCAATGTGACATGGCCAGGTATGCAATAATAGATGCACACAACAATTTCTAAATTTACAGAATATTAAGGTTTTTTGTTGAATTTGGTACTGATGGCAAATCAAATCTTTCTTTAAAATATCTAACACATTTAAAAACTCTAGATGAATTACAGCTGGCCATACTGCATAGACCCCTGTCTCTTGTTGAAGACATTGACCTGTGGATGTTCTTTTCTTCTGTTGTTTAGTTGCTGTCTCATTGAATTACACCCCACAACTCTTTTGATTTATTGTAGCACATTCATTCATCAATTTGAGGACAATATGTTTAATATATATACAGTCCGCCAAAAGTTAAGCACCACCGAAATATAACTGGCAATATTTTTTTAACTATTGCAAAAAAAATATTAATGTTTGGTGTTATGAATTACCTTTAACATACACTAAAAAAATTCATTAAGACCAAAAAGATTGCACTCCGATAAAGCAGTCAACCAACCTTTTATCAAAGGTCATATGTGCGTTTATAAATACACTGTTTCTCCAGGTGGTCGTGTAAGTGTTCGTACATTGGTCCGTCGACTTTATAGAGGCAAACGAAGAGCACGTTGTGGTGTATAGAGACCTGTACCTTCAAGCAGGCACTCTACCGTCAGGTTTAAATGGGATAATGAACATCTATGCTTGAACATAAGAACCTGACAAAACAATCATTGGTCAGATGGGAGTCAGTTTCCTTTACTGCCAGAAGACGCCATAATACGAATTTCGCAGGGGAAAAAACGGCCTATGACCAAAAACAATATTTGCACAAGGACTGCATGCATTGCTGGTTGTGTTCCAGTACGGGGTTGCTTCTTATACCGTTATAAGCTGGGTATGCATATTCTGCAGGGTAACATAAACGGACAGAGATACAGAGATTTGGTGCCTTAACATATTGTAGTCCGTCATTTTAGTAATCTCCAACTTGCGTCAACATTGTCAAGACACTTGTACCTGAATGACAACGCTATACCACGCAGGGCAAGAATTTTAACCGAGTCCAAAGAGCAACCAGCCATTTACACTAATTTTTGGCCTTCCTTGACTCCATGCATGAACCCTATCAAACATGTCTGAGATGCCATTGTCGGAAATCTCAATCGCAGAGATTCACCTTTACAAAAGTTTGTCGATTTAAAAGTGGCATTTGTTGTTTAATGCAACAGATTTCCTCAACTAAAGTTTTGAAGGCTTGTACCGAGAAAGATAGGTCGTGTTATGAAACTGTACCGGAAATGAGGTTGTTACACATGCTATTGACTCAAATATTGACATTAAATTTGCCAAACATACCAAAGATTATGTGTAGAAAATTTTAATGGTATTGGGTGATTAATTGTTGTAAAAAAATAAAATCACAGTGAAACTTAAATTCCATTTCTTAATTGTGTAATTTACACTATTTCTATGAACGAAAAACCTATATGCATAGAACCTTCATAAGTGACCAAAATCATATTTGTGGTTTGTTTATGGTATACATTAGCAAAATTGCTATATGATTGTTTTCTATTTTTCGAGGAACAATTGATTTTTTAAATTTGAAAAAAAATCGATGCAATAAAAGTAGGTGGTGCTTAACTTTTGGCGGACTGTATATATATATATACAGTTTAAATATTATTTTTCTGCATTGTTTACTCTTACCCTGCAATGTATCCAAAGTATTTCATCAAATCAGTTCTCCTTCCACATGCTGAAATTTCTGTATAGGTTTGGCGTAAAATAACCTTTGAAAAATAAGAAAAGTAAAAGAACAAAGTTTCAATGGCTCCCTATTTGCATATATTTTTTATTCACCAAGAGCATTAACTGAAAAAAAACTAAGAAAAAAACTTTTTTAATAAATATCCTAATACAAGAAATGTAGGCATGAGATCCCTAAAAATGTAAAAATAAAGAATTTAAGGTAAAAGTAAATTCTGATGATCTATAAGCCATACCCACATTTCCACGGAAAGAGCGTCATACAAATTTTAATTGGCAAAATATGTAAAAAAAAAATTGGTAAATATAACCATTGCAGGGCAATAACTCAATAATGAGTTTATAAGTCCAGTCAAACTAAAGTTTGAACCTCGAACTAATTGCAACAGAAAATGTTTTAGTTCTCATCTATAGCGTTTAAGCTCTAAATATACACAGAAAAAAGTCCCATAAAGTCTAACTTGAGGAAAACTCAAATTTTGCATTTTTAATTTCTTATGGAAATAAACTCATCATAGATACCAGGACTAAAATTTGTATATACACCAAACGCGCGTTTCGTCTACAAAAGACTCATCAGTGACGCTCAAATCCAAAAAAGTTAAAATAGCCAAATAAAGTACAAAGTTGAAGAGCATTGAGATTCAAAATTCCTAAAAGTGTTGCCAAATACAGCTAAGGTAATCATTGGAAAGGGAGATAACTCTACAAAAGTCAGTCTTTATTAGGTCAGGTTTTGGTTGATTTTCTTATAATTCATGTAAAATATGATACTTTGATGGAGTTTAAGTTCGTATTTGACTATATTATTAAATCTTCTGCTTATGAAATGTACAAAACCGAAGTATTATAAGTTTTTTTAGATTTTTTTGGCACATTTTTCATTGAAGAAATTGCAAATTTGTGGCTTTGAGACCATTTTGAAAAAATAATGTGAATATTTGGTACTGTATATATCTGTTAATTATATTTGTTCAGCATCTACCTTGCTTAAAGAAATTTTAAACCACAAAAAGAAGAATATATGCTTTATTAGTTTTATTCAATTTGAGATTCTTTACCTTGACATGATTAAAATCTAATAAATGGTCAACTAATGAATTATGAAATCTAGGTTGTAGCTTGATAAAAGATATGAAAACACCTTTAGAGTTGTTTGATATACTCTAAAGATGGCTAAAATTTCAAGAATCAATACATTCTGTTGAATAGAAGTGGTAAAGTTATAATTTTGAATAAATTTTTATTGATATTTCTGCCTATTTTGCATTTTGTGACTTGAATATGTTGAATATGTCCATTATCACTGAACTAGTATACATATTTTTAAGGGGCCAGCTGAAGGACGCTTCCGGGTGCGAGAGTTTCTCGCTACATTGAAGACCCTTTGGTGGCCTTCGGCTATTGTCTGCTCTATGGTCGGGTTGTTGTCGCTTTGACACATTCCCCATTTCCTTTCTCAATTTTATAGCATATATTACATTGACAAATATCTGGAAATGTTCATGGATGAATAGATCAATGCACTATATTATATGCATCAAAAAGGTAGTGATCAACCTTGGAAGATTTAGATGTCAAGTCAGTACCATAGGGTGTTGATTGCATGAAATGCAATCTTTGCCCATAAATGCTATAGAACAGATTTAATTTTATGGAACAGTTTTCTTAAATTAACCAAATGAGAAAACTTAATTGTACCTTGTTGTTGTTGGTAGCATCACTTACAATGACATCCTTCTCCCTCAAATCAATCAAAACTTCCTGAAATATTTACATTTTAATCCTTAGTAAACATTAAATACCAAAAAGCTAAAGTCTACCATTATCTGATACTACTGGCCTCTGTTGAATGTACCTTTTTCACAGTATAATCACTAAATACAGCTTTGACTCTATAAGCAATGACAAGCTCTTTAATTTGATCTTTGATAATTTATGCCACACAACAGTTTAAATTAAACAAACCTCTTTCTTACATTTCATCAATATGCATTTAATCATGGCTATTAATCATCAATAAGCTGTTTATAGAACATTTAAAATACCCCACAGATTTCAATCATTGATGAAGGCTGTTTAAAAGACCTAACATCTGCACCATTTATACTCTGCATACCAGCTAAGGTACTGACATGAGTAAAGTAAAAATAAAAATAACTGTCACTGACTAAGATAAAACTTGTGACTATAATGGCAGCAACTATGAAAGTCAGAAATAATGAAAATACCTCAAAACAGTTTTAAATTGGTACACATGATATATGAGATATCAGATGCTTAACTGTAGAGCACAATAAAATTTCATGACAAATTATGCAATATCTTAGGTGTTGGTTTTCCTGTTAAACATTTTTCTTTTTAAAACAGCACAAGATAAGGGCTGTTCCATAAAAAACTATGTCCTGCCCCCTGGGATGGCAATTTTTTTTTAATATTTTATGTGGGTGATTGTATTTGAAAGACCAAAATGCAAAGATAGTGTTCTTCTATTTCTTTTTTTATTTCTTTGGGTTGTGGGGTTTGAAAAATAGCCATCTCTTTGGGGGGACATAGTATTTTCTGGAACAGCGCTAAAAAATTAATTGTTGCAAATGGCTGAACTAAAAAGTCAGGATGGAGCATTAAAAACTATTGTGTTATTGATTGGTGAACAATAACAGTATACTTACAATTACTTGTTTGTGATTTCTAAGCACTAAATCTACTCCATCTTCTATTCTGTTTACCCTGCCATCCTATAATTAGAATACACTTTCATCATTACTTGTGAGATAGAGGTTTTTGTGGATTCTGTAGGGAGTGGTAAACCAAGAATTTTCAAAATGTTCAATGAAGTACAAATTTCATCAAACCCAATTAAAAAATACTAATTTTGCTCAATCTATGAAAATTGAAACAAAACAAATAAATGATTCTGAAGAAATATATCTAACTGTAATAAAGGATATTATTTTTGTCAATTAAACCAGTCATTTTCTGAGTTTTCTATGATTACATATAGCACTGTGAATGTATTCCCTTGATCTTTAAATTTCCTTTCTCCTAGCAGCATGGATTTTTAAAGTGAAACATTGCTCTTATCTATGTGCTTGAACTTTTGCTTGTCTTAAAAACCAATTAAAAGAATCTTATACCAAGGAATTATTCCTAATACCAGTCAAGCTCTTTAATACAGAAAACTCTTTTACATACACATACATGTATATAAAAATTTGAATTTATATAACAACAACTTAATAAACAATATGATTTTACTCATATTCTACCATATATGTTTAATACAGTTGCACTAGAGATGTTTTAATTAAACATAAAACTTGTCACAATTTGAATAGAACACAACATTTTACATTATTTTTTATCCATTAAGGGCATGCAATACAGTTTTTACAAACGTTCAAGCTATTTCACCCAGTCAATTCAAATATATAATAAAATATACACCTCCATGTTTTACTTTAAGAAATAAACTGGGTCAAAATATTAGACATTTACTCAAAAGATAAAAAAAAAAAAAAAATCACTTATAATTTTAAATAAAAAAAAACAGCATTTAATTGTGGTATGTTTATCTTATTTTAAAAAATATCTATCAGTGATTTGTTCATAAAAATTTGTATACATGATCTTCATATGAAATCATGCCAAATATCATTTAAAAAGATAGGGATCAATGCCATTGTTTCCAAGCCATTAATTAGTTTGACATCTCCAAAAAAACAACATATTAATTTAGCGATGTCATTATCTCCCCTGTATTGTATGCCCTTTTATTAAATGATATGAGCAAATAAGCCCTAATACGGATAAATCAGCATGTGCAATACTAAAAACGTTTCACTGTCGATATAAATCAAGATTTAATATTGCTCTTCGAACAGGGCCAATACGGAAAAAAACAGGGCCAATACAGAAAAAAGCGGGAAAAAAGCCGTATTAGCCCTAGGGCTAATACAGGACGTTCACTTCCGGTTTTCAATTTTATTACGCCATTACTTAACTCTGGAAGTATCGTTATGCATAAAAACATTTGTATAATATTTTTTAAATTAAAGTCATAAAATAAACAGGTTAAATGATGTGCAATGTTTTGTAATGTCTTAAAGTTTTGAAACGGAAAAAACGAGGGCCAATACGGAAAAAAGCGGGAAAAAAGCTGTATTGGCCCATTTTTAATTCTCTTATAATCATTTAATAAAAGTGTTATGAACTGGCTGTTTCTGTATTGGCACTGGTATAGATTCTCGGTCAGCTGTATTGGCCCTCGACCCTACGGGTCTCGAGGCCAATACAGCAAACCTTGAATCTATACCAGTGCTAATACAGAAACAGCCAGTAAATAACACTATAATATTGCACAAGATAAAAAAAAAATTATTTCAACTGACAAAAACTTACTGGTCCAAGATCTACATTGCCAAGGTATGTTGCTTTATATAATGCACTGAAAAAGAAAAGAAAACAATCTGTCAAAAGTTAATACAAACTACATTTAGAAAATTTCTTCAAAGTTCAATAATTCCTATAAAATTCAAATCCAAATTATGGTAAAATATGAAAAGCTTCACATGATGACTTTGTCAATACTTGCTTCCAATTTGTTTAACCCTCCACATTCTTTATTTGCCTATCCCAAGTCAGGAGCCTGTAATGGGTCTGTAATTCCAGTGGTTGCGGGTTCATGTCTGTCATATTTATTTTTTGCAAATTGAATTGCTATATATATTAAAGGCATTACTTTTCCTGTATGGATTGTAAAATATTTTTCTATTTAATTAAAACAGCATAAGATAAGAACCAATGGTAAAGATCAGTACGGAGCATATAAAAAACTACTAACATAAAAAGAATAGAACCACTGCACATATATATGAATACTCATAAATTACTGAAAGGTAGGTCAAAGCCAATTACAATTCTTCCAGACTAAAGTATCAGTCAGCATACATCAAGAAGATTAAGTATATAGATTTCATAAACAGTACTAATTCTAGAAACATCACTGTACAAAAAGGGGAAAAATAATTCTTCTTTGTGTGGTAAATTGTGTGAAACTGATATATCCAAATCAAAACTGATTATATGAACTATTTAAGTATGGTGTTTGCAGGTGGTATAAAAAGGACTATTATTGATGTTTGCATTATTATCTTTCCCTTTCTACCAACAAATTTACCAAACAGGAAATCAGGAAGCTATTTTACAAAGTATGATTTGCCATAGAAACATGTAAACAAAATGAACTAACACAATTTATGGATGGAAAGACCAAGTGATTCATTAATATGTCACAAAACATTTTTTCCCCGAGATATGTACTAGATGAAAATTTGTAAGGGTTCCGCGGAACCCAGTGTCTCGCCTACTCTTTCTGTTTATCGCAAGCTCAACAGAAATGAGGAAACAAATCAATAAAATATTCCTGTTGATACTATCTTTTGATTGTAAGAAGCTTCTGTCCAAGTTTGGTAAAAGTCCAGGATAGTTTATGTAATAAATGTTTAAAAAATTTAACTGCACACTGAATGTAATGTTAACTAGAAGAAAACAAAATTTCCTTCTTGATACTAGCTTTTGATCATAAACAAGCTTCTGTCCAAGTTTGGTACAAATCCAAAATAGTATAAGAAAGTTATTAAAATTTTAAAAAGTTAAACCACAGAGTGAATGTGTTGTTTCGCAGCAAATCTAAGTCCATTTAAAAGTAAAATACAGAAAAATGGATTTTTTTTAAACAAAATTTACTTCTGCATACTATCTTATGATCATAAACAATCTTCTGTCGAAGTTTGGTACCAACCCAGGATAGTTTAAGAAAGTTATTAAAATTTTAAAAACTTTCACCACAGAGTGAATGTAATATTTCCTGGCAGAAAAACTAAGTCCATTTATAAGTAAAATATTTTATTTTTACAAAATTTACTTCTGGATACTATTTTTTTTATCATAAACAAGCTTCTGTCCAAATTTGGTAGAAATCCAGGATCATTTGAGAAAGTTATTCAAATTTCAAAAACTTTAACCACAGTGTGGACGCCGCCGCCGATGACGACGACGGAATGTAGGATCGCTTAGTCTCGCTTTTTCGACTAAAGTCGAAGGCTCGACAAAAATCATTGCATTAAAATGACTCACTATTATTTAATAAAACTTCAGCTGTTTAAAGGGAAATTCCGCGATTTTTTACTTATCATCTAATTATGTTCATCTTAACATAAAAAACACATTTGCAAAGTTTTAAATTCATATTCCTTCTAATAACGGAGAAAATCAAGTATTTGTAACTTTTTTGGTTGAATTCTCGAGTGGGTCGTGACGTATTAGCCCGATTTATTGAATTCTGGGAAAAAATAAAATCTGTTTAACTCTTATAGCTTATCGACAATATACGTAATTAAAAGCGCACAGCTGACGAATGGTCGAAGTTATGAACCACAATATAAGAATTAACGAAAATGAATATGCATATACCGTTTTGTATTGATTGAATTAAACTCCTATAAAATTATCTCTAGTAAATGTTTTTGAATAAATTTAATTAATTATTGTTGAGATTTTTTTCATAAAATATTTATTGAACATTTTTACTGATATTGAACTGAAAATATTTCAGTTCTATTTACCGTTATTGTTTTGATAATCATTTCAATGCAACTAATGTGTGAGCAGAGTGTGTATATTATTTTGTAAAGGTCACTGTATATTTCTCGGCTTGAGGTCAATTCGTTTACCTTGTAGCTATTTAGCCGCAGGTGTGAGTTCAAGCGTACACAGGTATAAATGTTGTTATTTGGAAAGGATAAACAGAAAGGATTAGAAAGAGTATGCTGTCACGATGTTAATACACTAAGATTTAATACACGATGAGAATAAAGATACAATAATTAAATTGTGTAAATTAATTGAAAATAAAATTCAGATTCGTAATTCCGAAAGTGTATAAAAATAAAAGGAAACAATTTTTGATTACTTTCTTAGCGGCAATTGGTGTAAAGATTCAAATATGAAGCAAAAATAGTAGTTTTAATCTTTTATAAAAACTAAATGCAATATTACCCAATTTGATATACCATTGTACATCTGTTTGATATCATTGACTTTACCGGAATTTCTTAACTTGTATTCAAATCTGGCTGTGTTTAAATGCTAATAAAACTATTGCAATTTTAAAGTTTTTAATTGACAAAAAAATACAACATACAACATGCATGTTTTTTTTTTAGTTTCTTTTTAACATTTTATTCTTACATAATTAAATTCATTTGACAATCATTTACACGAACTTTTTGTGAAAAGAATATCAATTATCTAAGCTAAGGCATTATTTCTTTTGAGGATTTTTGAGGATTTTTTTTTAAATTCTATGATAATATTTGTGCAATGTTGAACATGATAGCCGTCATTAATCCAAATAAGTAATACAGTAGTTTTAATAAAAGTTATATTTTAGTCATGCATAACTGATATTGACGAATTTATAATAGTTCGTCCATACATCGTTGTTCTTGAAACAATCATTATTAGTATACATGTAAGTTTCCTGACGTATAAGAGCCATTGAGGATGAGCTCCAGAGAAATCAGACTAGTGGCGTTTCGTTTGTTTGTTTGTTGGGAAAGGAGAGGAAATGCAACCGCTTGTACAGATAAACGACAGAATTACCATACAAGCATTTATAGTCAACACAATCAGAAAGAGTTCCCATCGTTAGACGAGGAATATGAAGGCTTCCAAGAATGAACAAGTGACATGTCTAACTCTGAACAGTTAGAAAACAGACTATCGACATCGACCGCTTGTTCTTAATATTTGAAACTGTATGCATATATATACGTATACGTTTATGATATATATAGTGATGAGTTCTTGCGTCTGACAAAAACTAAATTCCTTCATGGTTATATCTTGCCATACGTTTATATTGGTTTGTAAGGTGATTACTCACAATCGTTATTTGAAAATCCTGTTTGTGAGATGTAGATTCATTTCAATACAGAAATTTCGTCTATATATTTCACAAGTGTATAACACGGAGAAGCTCTGAAGGTCCATTACTCCCATTTTGTTTGGGTGTGAACCATCGATGTTTACAGCAATATCACAGAATAAGATGATGATTGTAGAAAGAACTATGGGCGTCATGTGGCAAATATTACATGCATATCGGACAATGAGTTGTCAATCTGTATGAAAAGATTTCCAATACAACCATATTATTGAGAAGGAATGTTTACATGCTATACTCTCGTACTAGTATTACAGGGTTCTTGTGGCGTTCACCTTAGACACACATCTTTTTAACGATGTTTAAAAAAAAGACAGAACAAATTTAATGTCATATTTCCCTATTTTTTAAATATAACTACAAGTCTTTTATCTGACAAGAATACCCCTATTTAGCGAACAAGTAATTTATTCTTTTTTCTGTTATTGAATACCAAGAAAGAAAATAAATCCCGAAATTAATTTGAAACTTTGATACTCAAAAGTTTCCCAGCAAAATATTCACATTCCCTGGGGATAATTAGTGTTCGTCCAGTGGCATATATAACAATTGTGATGACGAATTACTTCCTTTGTTTGAGAACAATCTTATTGAAATATAAATCTGTGATTTTACTAGGTCCACAGCTTCAATGAACCAAAGCAAAAGTTATACATCGACCTGTATTTAAATCAAATTGGTTCTCTTCTTCTTCTGGTATACAATAGTCTATCGACATTCGATGATTACATACTGTTGGCATACGTGGACTAGTCTATTTACAACACTTTTACCCCTATTTATTCAAAATATATGTTTTTTTCTTATGTTCAATGTATACATGTATATATTTTAAATTGCGCTATAGTTCCGTAACTTTCTATCCAGTCGTATAAACGAATCGTCCGCAAGTGCGTACATTTTTTTAAATCAATATTTCTGGTCTGTTCCAATCTGTCCTTCACTATTGACAATGACTATATATTACATTTTCCCAAATTCACCCTTGGAAAAAATATTTAAATAGATTTTAATTTCATCAAATCTTATTTTTTGGGTATTATTTATATGTTTATGAATTATATTCTTTACACCAGAAATGTTATTTATAAACAAGCGTATGAGTTTAGTAATGACAAGTAAGACAGAGTTGTATATTATTCATCTGATAGTTCAAAATGGAAAGTTATAAGTTATAAGTTATCAGCCGTGTACACTGATCAATACCTGCAGAAGTGAAACGATGCATGAACTTGCAAGCCCGACAGGAAATCGCTTGAATACCTGGACGTGTCACCTCACACCCCTCACAATACCTTTGGAAGTAATACCTTTAGCCATGCTGGTGATCAGATGAGGGAAGATCAAAATATATTTGTTTATTACTTTAAAGAATTATGAACAAATTAGATTTTCGAAAACAATTTTCACGGAACACTTATTTATGATTTCAACTTTGACTTTTCACCTAATTCCAATATCAACAGTTTAAAAACAACAGACCATGGTAATTTAAAAAAAGTAAGAATATTTTCCGTATCAAGTTAGTTAGTCGGATAAAACAACCGTACGATTGACAAGATATCGACACGCAATTACGACTACATCGGTTACTGTAGTTTTGTTTCTTTGTGGTTTATAGACATATCGTTTTTATTAATCGGGAAAGAAGACAAAATGGCGGATCGCAGAGAATTGATACTCTAAATTTAAAATCGATGGTGATCGCTTATCTAGCGGAATAAAACTTTAATATCTATGAATTTGAGCATTTTTATACAGAATGAACATAATATCAATTTTTGATTTTTTTGCGAAGTTTCCCTTTAAAATTAAAAAGATCAATACAAGGGATAGACCTGCATCACTGTATACAATTGACTGAGGTTAAATGTATACTGGAACACAAGTGACCATTACCTTTCACTGATGCCAAAAAAACTTTAATGAAAAAATTCCTTGTACAATGATTGTGCCTTTAGCAATGCAGGTAAAAATTAATCAAAATTGATACGTTTAATTTTGATCTGTTACCTTCCATCAGGAGCATGAACAGGTCTCTCTGCATCCTCTTCCTCTGGTAGAATAGCATGTCCTGGTTTCCTGTCTGAATTGTTGTTATCCTTATCATCTGGTACTATTTCCTTCTGTAAATTTCTGGGATTTATATTGATCTCTTCCAGTAAGCGGACAATAGGAGGAAAATACTTTCCCGCTCTGTCACAAAGCTAAAATATATCAACTATTTACTAGGATGCATTTTCATTGAAATAAAATTATCTAAAAATTATTCAAATTCATCAGAAAATACCTGCACTACCTTTCAAAATTGAATTCTTCTACGAAATCATTTAAAGTAAAGCCAAGCATTATGAACAAATTTTGAAGGACCAAAATAATTGAAATGAAATCAAATTTATTATAGATTCATTTGTGTTAAATCGTAAAAAATTTTACCTTTTTTTGTGGGTTGTATTTTTATTTTCACAAATTTTGTTTACACATTGATATGAAATTTGCATTTCTTGAATACTTGAAATTGTTGTTATATTCTTATATTGAACTGAAACTCATACCCCATTAATAATAAAGAATTCACAGTAAATATTAAACCACTAGTCACTTTGCAGATTTACCTTAATGACACCAACATATACTGGTAGACCTTTATGCTTTGCCATTAATTTATGTACCTGAAAAAAAGTGAAACTGTTTGTGATATCAGTAAATTTAAGTATAAACATATCAAATATACTATTAATGTTCAGCATCTATGTCAAGCTAATTTTATCTAGTAAGTAATTTTTAGAAATAGAATAGACATCAAGTAAAATTTGGAAATAATTGTTCTGCACAAATTTGGTCTATTTTCAGAAACTATGAACTTGACATTTGAGCTATTGACCTCAAGTACAATAGGAATGTTCCTTCTATTATATCAGATAGACATGGTGAATCTTACAATATAACATACTCGTAAAGTTTGGTTATACTTCATCAATCTCAACTTCTTGTTTTTATGAAATTAGTTATGCTAGTTGACATAAGGTTATCCGTGTAAATGAATTCATTGATCAATCGACTCTTACTCTTACATAATACATGCATTGTGGCATTGGAAATGTAAGTGAAAACACAAATTGGAAAAGGGTCCATAATAAGATTATGATTTCAAGTATTTTGGACAACTTTAATAGTGACTCAGATACCCATATAATGTGATTTTTATGTATAACATATCCTCAAAGAAGACTTTTTTTTAAATTTGTTTTATCCAGAATAAAATATGTTCAAGCGCCTGATTCAACAAGTGTAATGGAAATTCATGACTATAAAAGATATGATATATTACATTTGGAAGACTAAGTGGAGTTAGAGCAAAGCTATATAATTCATCAATAACATCCCCTGGTCCTATCTTTCCCTGTAAAACAAAGAAAAACTTCAGTTAAACATTTTACAATTAGTTTTTTTAAAAATACAACAAAATCATGTTAAAGGACAATCAATTTATTTGTAAACCATTCTTTTAACTTACATGTAAAGGAGAAATTATAATAAGGCAACTTTTATATTAGAAAATCACAAAAGTATCATATGCATAATACTAGGTCAACATTGGGTGAGGCATAAAACATTGGCAACAAAATTAAACTAAGTTTCCTATCATGTTTTGCAATAATCTATCCCAGATCATGCTGATTGACCTGTATTTATTTCATAAATTCATCAATGCAATGAAGGGGTTAAAGTTTTTATTTATTTCTTTTAAAACATACATGTACCTGTACTTTGGCAAATAGATAAGGACATTTTCACATAAATCCTCATTGTAAGGCATATAGCAGATATTTATTTGAATTATGAAAGACTTACATCTTCCTCTGCCACACTTCCAGGTTTGATTGACTTGACAATGAAATATTCCTGAACCTGTCTAATGGAAGAAAAGAAGTATTGCATACAAAGTCTGTAATTTTGACCCAAAACTCATTTCAAAACTCTTCACTCTCAATCAAGCTCAAGAACCTAACAGATAACCACTATTTACAAGGTGTTTTGTGTTGATGGATTGCAGCCTCAGTGATGTATAGCCTGTATGATGAAATCTTTTTTTCCAATCATATCCATTATCAGTCACTTTGATTTTTTATCGTCTTTTTTCAAATTAGTTACATTTTAAATATGTAGAATATAAAATAATGTTTTACAGATTTTCAAAGAGAGTTGTATTTTTTATATTTTTCAAAGATTTTATTATTGCTGAGTAAAATAGGAGTAGGCTACACCTTCATAGTGAAATTTAAGGAACAACTTTTGATATCAAATATACATGCAGAGTGGATCTGTCATGTTTAAGTACGTTATTCCCTATCTCCAATCCTATCCCATAGAATTTTTGCATAAAAAATAACATAACATCAGATTATTGTCAGAATATACATTATTTCTAAATATGTAATATGCAGTTTTTATCCCTTACATGTATTGTCATTCTCCATCAGATTTTTTCTATACTACGCTGCACAATTATAAATTTTTAATTTAGACACTGATGCATCAAATATTTTATGTAACATTCAGATGTATTACTTTTGTTTAAACAGTAAAACTGAAAATAACTGTCTGATAGATCAGAAAAGTGACCCTACTAAAATGTCTCATGCTGCTGACCAAAAATGAACTCATTCTTTTAAGCTGTTTCTTAAAAAAATGTTTTGATTTGCTGACAGGACAGATAGAAAAGGTGAATGCAATATAGCCTTGTCTTAAAGTTGGGGAATAATAATACATCAATCTTATCTTCTTTTTAACAATCTCACAATAGAATCTACTTACTGTACATTCAAACCAAGATCTCCACATGGTACAAATTCAAAGTTTTTATAAATCTGTGAAAAAAATAATGAAATCATTACATGTGACTGCTGATATCTATAATGCACATACAGAAATAATGATATTTTTTTTTCTATTGATAATTGTAAAATTATTGAAAATCAATTTCTCAATTTTTAGTCTATATTTATACTGCTTGAACAGTTGACATGTTTTTTTATAATCAGCATGTGGTATGCTTGATATCAGTTTTTAATTTGTAAACATTATTTGTGTTCCTCTGATTTAGCTAAGTTTGTGATGTCATTAAAAACGGGTAACCATTCCTGATGACATGATCTTTTAGCAGATAATTTAAAGTATAAGATAAAAGTTGACTGTCTATCATCTAATATTACATGTAGGTGCTTATGAACGTTAAATGATAAAAATTGCATTCATTTTGCAGGGAACTTAAAATTAAACGTTGCATTGTATTAAGCAATGAAAGGCAATACTTTAAGTAGCAGATATTTTTCTTTCCATATTTGTTATTTATTCAACCATAAATACATTGAAATACATACAAAGGAAGATAACTTCAATCTAAATATTAACATTTTAACATCTTTCAATATTTTGAGAATCACAAACTTTTGAAACATGTAAACTATGCATATGTTTCAAAATCAATAGACCATGACTGAGGATAAGAGACAAATAATCTCTGCAGAAAAAAGCATACTTAAATCTCACTTTTTTACCACTTCAAGGATAGACAAAAAATGAACCCATATTTTCCTACATAATATTGTTATTACAGTAATTTATATTTAAACCTTAAGAAACTTTCACATTAAGAGAAAGAATGAACCAACTACTTACAGGCAGTTCCCAGGTTTTGTCCAAGAAACTGGAATTCTGGAAAATATATAAAAAAAATCAAATAATTCTCAACATATGCTTATCATAAACAAACATGAATACTGTGAAGCTTGAAAATTATTGATCAAAACATTATATATATATATATGTTTTTCATTTGCTTTGGGAAATGTTGTTCTCATTTACTACCTAAACAATGCATTATTTATTTGACAATGTATCCTTTTTCCTCATAGCTAAGTGAATTTTTTGCAATTCTTAAATATAATATAAAATTTTAACTTTCTCACTATTTCATATTTTTCTAGCTAAATCATGTTTTAAGTATAGAGATTTAGTAAAAAAGTTGAAGAACTTACATGAATCTTTAAATGGAATGTGACCTCTGAAAGCTCCAGTAAGAGGGATATCAGAATTTCTAAAAATATATAATTCATTATTGTCTTCTATTATATTTCCTCCAAGAAACAGATCTAGAAAAACTACTGTAAACTCAGAAATTATTGCATGGATTTATCATTGGAATTGTTGTACAATGGATAAAAAGGGGAGATTTATTATTTTGATTTCAACAAATAATGCATACAACAAATATAAATACTATCTCAATTAAAAATGTGACTTTTAATTTTTGGTAAACACTATCCTGTTGCAATTTTCACACTAATTAATAAACAGAGATAGGTCTCAAATTATGTAATTTTGATTATGCAAATGTTGAAATTAAAATAGCAATACTTTAATGTGTAAGTTATGCAAATATTGATTTTGGCCTCAAATTTCAGGTTCATCTAACAAAAGATTTTGGACACTTTTTAAACACTTTTAAAAAGTCTCTATTTCAATTGATTCAATTAGTTTATGTGAAAGATTTTAACTGATTTAGTCATTAAAAACAATCCGATTCAAGCTTAAATATGAAAAATATATCAAATATGCCAAAAAACGCAACTTTTCAGATGGTTTTTGCCAAAAATGATAGTGGCCGCTCCATGTTCATCCTCCACCTTTATATATGTTATGTATTATCATCAAATACAACTTACATTTCAACATTAAGGATGAACACGAATGCGGTCACTTTTATTATTATGTGCATTTTTTTTTAAATACCCATAACACTTTGATTTTGTACATTTCATGAACAGAATATAATATAATATAGTCAAATACAAACTTATAACCCCATCAAAATATTATTCTTTACATGAATTTTAGGAAAATCAACCCAAAACTGACAAAAAAAGACAAATTTTTGCAGAGTTATCTTCCGTTTCCAAAGTTAAATTCCATAGGTAATAAAAAAAAAAAAATGCTGAGTTTTCTTCAAATTAGATTGTATGGGATATATTTTTTGGGGCTTAGTGCTATAGATTAGAACTAAAAAACTATAAAAGAACTGCCCAAAGTTTGCAGTTAATGATTTAAATGGTTTATAAAGTTTCTGCAAATCATAGAAACACATATTATTTTCATGATATGTCTTCAACTTAGAATTTTGCACCATCTTCTTCAAATCTGGAGTGTTTGTATAGATTCAACTGAATCAAAAAAAATATAATGCAATAAACAAGATTTTTTTTAGTGAACTCAATAGTGGTTCCTCAGAATGATAATTTATAATGCCACGTTAAATAAGCTTAAAAAAAAATTCATACAAATCAGTTTCAGAGTTATTTCATTTTTTTTATTTTATTTAAATAAAAAGTGTACCCAAAACTTACCAGACAATATTTCATCTCCTATTACTGTGTTATATGAATAGTAGAATTCCTGCAAAAAAATAAAAAATCTCATTAATAGTTACTATATGTGATGACTAAAAATCTATTATCTATCATAAGTTTATCTGCTATAATAATTAAAAAATCTCCACTGAGAAATGCAGAAGTGAGAAAGCTGAATGTTGAATTTCAAAATTATTTCCATTTCCAAGGGTATAAATCTCCCCCACCCTTAAAACAAAATTGATAGGCTCTGTGTTTCAAACCTGCCCCAGATATTGATGATGTACCAAAGATATTGATAATGTCATCCTTTAAAATAAAAATTATTAAACAAAAACAAAATTTTATCTTCAGAGGGCTTACAATGTTTGTCTTTTCAAATCAATTTACAGTTCCAGTGGGCATAGCTCCCTCAAAATATTCTATCACCTCTGACTTTCCAACTCCTCTGAGAAATTACTGAATATGAACATAACCTTTGTTATTATACCAATGATTAAATTTAATATTTAATATATAACTTCCTTAAAAAAAAATACAGTATTTTTCCTTAAATAATTAACACTCATCAAATGTACATACAAGTGCCTAGTTTGGTTTTGCTCACAATAGACTAGAACTCTTAGCATATTTAGGCGTCCTGTTTTTTTGGGGTAGTTATTTTGGGCTCTTGAAATGAAATGGGTGTTGAACGTGTCAAAGCGATTCTCCCCCTTTTTTGGTAACTTGAAAGATTCATCTATAGGTTATTATTTGCATTGAAATAAACTTTTGATTAAATTATTTTCTTTGTAACAATCTTTAATTAAATTATTTGCTTTGTAACAATCTTTGATTAAATTATTTGCTTTGTAACAATCTTTGATTAAATTATTTGCTTTGTAACAATCTTTGATTAAATTTATTTGCTTTGTAACAATCTTTGATTAAATTTATTTGCTTTGTAACAATCTTTGATTAAATTTATTTGTATTGTAATACAGTTTGACTTTCTTTCAAAAAGATAATTAATCATAGAATTATCATTGCAGGTAATGAACCCTCAAATTCATAAATCTGTATGACTGAAACAGGCTATATAGATATAAGAAGATGTGGTATGAGTGCCAAGGAGACAAATCTCCATCGAAGTCATTATTTGTAAAAGTAAACCATTATAGGTCAAAGTACGATCTTCAAATAGAGCATTGAACAGCAAGCTTTAAAGTGCTCCAAAAAAATCACTAGTGTAAAACCATTCGAACGGGAAAACCAACGGTCTAACCTATATATCAAAAAAAGGAACAAGAAACATTTATGAACCACATCAACAAACAACAACCACTGAACATCAGGTTACTGACTAAGGACAGGTGTATGTACATTATGTATAAATCTGGTAAAGTATGTTTGGATGTAAAATTTAAACAACTTTTATTTGAGAAACAGAAACCAGAATGAAGTCTTATAATAGTTTGGATTTAAGAAACTGTTAGTTTACCAATAAATATAGCAAAGTTAGCTCCTTATAAAATTGCCACTTGCAGAATAAAAGCATATTTTTTACACATCTAATTTACAATATGTTTAAGAAATAAAATATGTTTACTTGTAGTAGCTGTTGGTCTTTAACAATCTGTTGCACTGGGACTGCCAATACTTTCTTTGATAAAGCTGACCTAATAAATAGTCTGCCACGTCCAGAGTCTGTACATGTCTGGAAAATAAATTTATTTCAGTCTAATACTACATATAGCACCTATTACAGCAAATAAATGAGCAGATTAAAAAGATATTGAGTCTTTAAATCATGAACCATCTTTACCCTATCTTTTTAAGCTATACATATATATTTATACAAAAGCCTACAACAGTCAGTAATAAATCATGGGCAGTTTTATATGTCACTGTATAATAAAAAGTAGAACAGGAAATTCTACAGTGAGTAATACGATTTAGGCCTTTCAAAGAAAATTACATTGTATAAATTTTGCTCATTGGTGAAGGCTGTTAGTGACATATGATATAGTTGCTTACATCCACATCATTTGTTGACTCATTAGCAATCATCCCACAATTTCTTCTCTTTTCTTATATTCATCACAATAATACTGTATTTATAAGTACATCCAGGTTTCCTTTAATGTTTTCATACACTGTAAATTCAGGAATTAATGCATGCATTTATTATTGGGATTTTGTCTTTTTAGACTTAAATGCGACTTTAATTTTTACGATTTTGAAAAAAAAAGCCTGTTTAATTTATATACAAAATTTCAAAATGCGAGTTTAAATTATTGCGTTTTTTGCAATGATAAAACCTCGCAATAATTTCTGAATTTACAGTGCATGAATAAATTCTCTTATGAATAATTTGTGTTTAAAAATATGTTTTTATAAGATCAATTTTGTGTATCAGTTTTTTGTGGATTTTTGAAGACCAACCGTTTGGTTATTTGTAAAGTATAATAATCCAGCATCTACCTGTTTGTTTCTAGTATGGATCAGACTAAAATGCTATACATTGATAACTTTCTTTGTGTACATTTTTATTAAGGGAGAGGGAAAGAAAGAGGGACGAAAGATACCAGAGGGACAGTCAAACTCATATTTATACATGAAAACAGTCGTCTCCCTTGGACAAGGTTTATTTATTCTTCATACATAATTATGATAAAGTATCCACAATTCCTTTCTTTAAATTAATTTTTTCGTCTATGAATGTAGACACTGGACAAGCTCATCTTTAATGAAGCATTTATTCACAAATAATTTTGCTTTAAAATCACATACACCATTGACATGTTTCATTGTACCATGTGTATGTAGTAAAAGTTTGTTCTTTATACTAGCATGACAGTGAATTTAAAACAACTGAGATATTGTACCTTTTTACAATCTTTTACTGTATCTATTACCATGTGAAATGCTGGCTGATACCTAAAATACACATTTACATTTATACAATATTTTATAATGATATCAATATAAAAAATATTTTCAGCATGGTATATATGAGTAACTATTCAAGTTCTGGTATATTCAGTTAGAAAGATAAGTTATTCAAATCATGATCATTCTCTAATAAGACATATGCACAAGCTAAATAATTTATGATTCTATCCTTGATCCCTAGGTCATGTTTCATAAATATTTAAATGTCATAAATGAGTTGAAATTTAAAAAAAATATAGTTAAAAAAGTTATTCCATATTGATAAAACTTAAGAAGGTTGTTCTATATGAATGGGATTTTGAATAAATAAGCATATTCACCTGCAGAAAAAGTATATTCACTTCGCAAAACGTAGCGTGCTTTTACATGTATAATTTGGTAAAGAAAACATTTGATGTACAATTGGTTTTGGTGAATAATTTCCATTACATAAATTTTTCTCATTTTATGGAATAAAGCAATTACTGTCTTTTGCTTTGGTAAATATGTGATTCAATTGACTTTTGAAAAACTGATATTTACTTCTGCCATTGGCCTTAGTGAATATCAGTTTTTAAAAAGTTGACTTTTGAAAAACTGATATTTACTTCGACCATTGGCCTTAGTGAATATCACTTTTTAAAAAGTCAATAAAACCACATATTTACCTCATAAAAAGACAGTAATTGTATATTATCTTGGTTATTTTCTAATTATTCATTGGATCTGTACATGCTGTAGATTCATTTATTTATGTGGATACCAATTGCAATGTTTCCTGGATATTTAATTTTGTGATTTGGCCAAAATTAGCATACATCACATGCCTATAGAAAAATTTGCATTTCTTTGAATATTTAAGCTTGCAGTTAACCTATGTGTATATCTGGAAAATTCGGGAAAATGTGTACCCTACAGTCTTAAGTAAAATTAGAAAAAATGTTTTGTCCTGTTGTATAAAGAATATTCCAATACTGACCTGTTTAGATCATTGTGACAGCAACCCTGTTTTAAGAAGATTGTTTCTTATTCTTACCTTCCACTTTGTGAAATCTTTTCAATCCATGTCCAATATCTGTAATTTGTTTTGTTAAACCATGATGTGTCTGAAATTGCAAGAAATCATCAAATGGATACTCAGATTTAACTTATGATGTATAGAAACCCAGCCATTTGCTTAATACTTCCATAGATACAAATACATGTATTTGGATGAAAATTTGGCTGTTAAAATTTTACCCTGAATAATTCTTACATGAAATTTTGAAAATTTGGATATAACATCCAAATTTTTACTTGTGATGTTTTTTATAGAGCCTTTAAATTTAGAAACAATATATATGTGAACTCATTGATCATGTTGATCCTGAAAATAAACCCATTCTATAAGGTTATCAATTTAACACTGTAGTAAGGTCTTAAAATATTGTTTTTTTTGTTCTAACATTGATTTTTATTTTTTCTAAAATAACAACATAACTTAATGTACTATTCTCATGATCCAACATCCTGTTGATTCTGACTACTTACATTTTGGCTATGTACTAGGTCGTGCGTTTCTCATACTGTGACAGCTTTACACGAAATCTGTTGGACATGTTTGGTTGATAATTGGTGTCACATGATTATTTTGTTGTAGTTGGATTTAATCTAATGTTTCAATAATTGTGAGTACCCTTACATCAATGCTTTGTATACCAGAGATAAAAATAATAGGGTAAATGTTTTAACTATTATAGCATTGGCATACCAAACATATTAGATTCACATGAATCAACAATATATTACTGCTCTTTGTACATATAAACTGTTATCACAGATATATGTCTTGCCTTTTTGTAATTTTGATTATGCAAATGTTGAAATCAAAATAGCAATACTCTAACATCTAACACAAGTTATGTGAATATTCAAAGTCAATGAACCATGACTGAGTTACATGGCTAAACAATCTCCATGTAAATGAGATGTACCAATGCTAATACAACTGCATACCAAATACCATTGACTTATTATAAGTCGTCCCAAACCTAAATACAAACATTAACTTGTAAACTACCGTACTCGGCCATGTATAGTACACAGTTATGTATAGTTGTCATCCCCTTTCCATCCTCTTAAAATCGAGAAAAAAAGTTTTATATAAAAAAAAAATATTATAAAAGTCTAGATCACAGTAAAAATCAATTGAAAGGGACCTTTTCATTGATCATGTTGTTTTTGTGCCTAGGATTATTATATTTAACACCTGTCAAAAGTTGACATCATTATGTATTTGCTACACACCCATACTTAATCCCTAATTATCCCTCTTGATTACTCATGCAGGATGTAACACCTCTACTTTGAAAAATCAATTTTGAAGAAAAAAGTTAAAAAGAATAAAAGAATAAGAATAAATGGAGTAAATATAACAAATGTCACCAATATACAAAAAAACACCATATTTAAATTATTTTTTTTTTTTTTTTATAAAAATCCAAAACCGTCTATTGTTGTGTATAATCCATACCCCTTGTGCAAACTACATATATTTAAGGTTAAAAGTGTGGACTATACACGACCAAAAACGGTATGTAAAAGTTTCAAAGTCAATGAACCAAGAAGAGGGAGTGGGGCTATAAACATTGTAATCTCCATGGAAACAATACATGCAAATGCCAATAAGATTAGTTTCACAGTCATTAGACTGTGACTGAGGGGCGAGGCCAAATATTCTCCATGGAAATGAGATGTGACAATGCTTATACAACTGCATACCAAATATCATTGATCTACCACTTGTGGTTCTCAATAAACTGACCTAATCACAAACTATTACGTGTAAAATAAGCAAAAATTTCAAAGTCAATAGACCATGACTAAGGGGGAGGAGCCAAATTATCTCCGTGGAAATGAGATATATGGCAATGCTTATACAACTGCATACCAAATATCATTGATCTACCACTTGTGGATCACCATAAACTAGACCTAATCACAAACTAATACATTGTTGAAGCCTCCTCTGCTGCCGGAAACAGCATACCTATGTCTCACTTTTTGACTCCGTCATGGCGACATAAAAAACTGAATGGTCACCTCTACATCCTCTTGTAAAGATATCCTCTAGTATTATACAAAGTTCTGTTAGAACAGGACTGTTGTCTGTGATGACATCTTTCTTTATCCTAAGATCAAGAACTATTGCTGAAAATATATCCAAAAGCATGTTAATAGAACAAAACAGATCTAGAAAATAAGTTCCATATTGGGGAATCCACCCATCACTTTTTATGATATTGACCAAAGGAGTAGGTCCGATAAGGATCCATTTTGGCCTCAAATTTCAGGTTCATCAGACGAAAGATTTTGACCACTTTTTAAACACTTAAGTGTCTATTTCATTTGAATCAGTTAGTTTATGTGACAATTTTAACCTTATTTAGTCATAAAAAACGATCCGATTCAAGCTCAAATATGAAAAATCTACCAAATATGCCAAAAAATGTCAATTTTCAGATGGTTTTTGTCAAAAATGAAAGTGGCCGCATCCGTGTTCATCCTCAACCTTTATATATGTTATGTATTATCATAAAATACAACTTACATTTCAATATTAAGGATGAACACGAATGCGGCCACTTTCGTTTTACACGAAAACCGTCTAAAATTTAACTAAAATGCTAGAATTGTGAAGATTTCAGTATTTTAGCACGACTTAATGGTGCTAGTACCCGATATATGTGCATTGTATTGTCAAAAACAGCCAATATTTATATAGCAGAAGCATTCTACTGTCCAATAAATAACTAAACGGTTACATTTTTACAATTTTGTAAAACTGCTATATTTTGGGGCCAAAAAGGGGTCTTACTGAACCTACTCCTTTGTTTAGTTCATCATCAATTCGTTGTCCCTTTCACAAGACTCAAATTGGATTTTTCAATAACATCCTCTTGAATATGTTGGGGTTTATATATCAATATTCCAAGATGTATTTGTTTTATTATATTCACAATTATTAATTGAGACATGACATTACATGTATTAGTTAATGTAACCAATGAAGAACTGAATATGCTCTTAAAGCCAGTATACTTAACCCCTAATTGCAAGGAATACAGCCATCCAGACTGACATGACGGAGAGCTTCGCAAATTGCCTAATCATCAATGCAGTTGCCCCTTCCATGACCCCCCCCCAAAAAAAAAACCCCAAAGCAATATGAAAAACGTACTTTAGTAGAAAACTAGGAGTTGATAGAAATTAGTAAATGCATGCTATTTATAGAAAATTTATGTGAATATACCACTTTGGAAATTAAAGAAAAACAGAATAACAGATTTAGGAAAAATTGTCCTTCCTGTCTTTTAAACAAGTACATTTATTTTTGTAAATGTTTAAATCTACATCCTAATCCTTTAGGTAAATTCACTTCACAGATTGCTAGCAAATCAAACCTTTTAAGGCCTGACTGCCTGTCTGAATAAATTTTGCCAGTAAAAATTAAAAAATAACTTCTTAAAATTTTCGTATGCAATCAGGATCTTGTACCAATAATATCAGAATATATCAGCAATTAGTCTCATAAGTAAACGAAATATTTCTTAATGCTATTTTTTGTTGTTAATCTTAGCCATGTTAACCAGTGCCTTAAAATTTGCTTTTTCCATGAAACAAAAAAGACATTTTTGTCCACCATCTTTTAAATCAACTTTTTCATGTTTTTGCCCCATGAGCTATGACCAATACAGTATACAAAAATGTATATTGTATAGATTAATTTAAAAAAAAAAGCAGATGTAATATGATTGCCAATGAGATAACTCTCCACAAGAGAACAAACAACACAGAAACAGGTTGGCATTTTCTACTTATAATGGCAGTAACCTGCAACAGTTGATGCACCAATTGATATACTTAATTTAATATACACATGCCCAGTTTGCTGCTTATTTAACTAAATATTCAATCTATTGTTCACCATGATAGAAAGCTGTGATGATCAGGTAAATTCCACTCACTTATGCCTCACTGAACAGAATTTCTATTGTTAAATTAAACATGAAATTTAAAGGTCAACTTCATGTATTCCTTTTGTTGTTGATCAGGTGTTCATAAAGGTATACAATAGATTGCAAGTTTTGTCACTTTAGCAGAAAACTGGTCATCCCAATTTTTAGTAAAGTGCATATGTAATGTTGATGCATATAATGCTAGAGATTATAGCCAATATAACTAGAAAATGCCATTCTGCCCTAATTTGCTTTAAATCCAGTGTAAACAAATACCCCTCTATAGAGGAATAATTTTATCCCTCTAAAGAAGGATTATCCCTCTATATGTAACAGCCACTATGTTCCGTCAGTTACTTTGTTCCGGCAGAACTTTTCATCTAGTTATTTTGTTCAGATGGAACTTTCCAATTAGTTGTTTTATTCCAAGTGCAGTCGAGAAGTTCCGGAAAAAAGTAGCTAGTTTAAAAGTACCGGAACAATGTAGCTAGTTGAATATTTCTGGCGGAACAGAACAACTAGTTAATTCGGTCAGAATGTAACCTTAATAACGGAATAAGTTATAATTTATTGTTATACATTAATCTGAAATTTCTTCTTTAATTTGATGCTGGGGTATTTGGTTATAACATACAGTTTGCATTTTGTCAAATTATAAGACATGAAAGACAAACACACTTATCATGCTTATAGGTATTCCATTGTCTTCGATAGAAAACAAGCCATATTTATCATATTTGAGTTGATTTCATTGTCTTTGAGGATCAGTATAAACTGTAAATCTCTTCCATAATTTCTGTGTGTGAACAGCATCAAAATTTATTAAAGTGTTTTATCAGCATCAAATTTTTTTAAGTCGATGTTTATACAACTGTTCTATAATAATGTCAGTATTTCACTTTCAATCATCCAGACGTGTATATTTAACTAGCTAGTTGATTACTAGGTAAATGCCAATCATCTTTTATTGTTCAACTTATATACAGTCTAATCCTTAACACCTTCATTAATTACTCGAGGCTATTTTCCTATTTGCCTTTTTGACACAAATTCCATTTAGGAAAGTTCTGTTTTTCTCAGACTTTTCCCATATCAACTTCAAGTTTCTCAGACTTTTTCACTGTCCGTATCTATTTTGTAAACAGAAATGTCTCCTAAAATTTTTTGAGATTGATATTTTCAAAAAGCGGAAGATTTCAAATTTTAACGGGAGGGAAGGAAGAGGGTCTGAAAAGCGGGAGATTTTAACTCCCGCAGGAAGAATCATATGTATGCTAGTTGATAATTTCCTTTTGACTTTTGTAATCAGTATCTTGGTTCCACTTTGAAAGGTTCAAATATAACATGTTGCGCTTTTATTTTTGCATCAATTCACCAAATGGAACTTTGTGACTGGTTAATAAGTTCCGTTGGAACTTTTGGGCTAGTTTGTTAGTTCCGGTTTTGACTAATTTTGCAAAAAGGAACTTTCTAACTAGTTGATATGTTCCGTTGAAACTTTTCAACTAGTCACTTTGTTCCTGTGGAACTTTTAAACCAGAGAAGAACAAATTAACTAGTTAATAAGTTCCTCTTGAACTTTTTGGCTAGTTAGTTCTTTCCGCCCGGAACTTTCCAACGTCGGAACAAAAGAGCATTTACAATCACCATACAGGGGGTTTGTTGCCAACCTGAGAAATTGGCCCAGAAATTAGGCCTAAATTAAAATATTGTTTGTTTGCCCTTTTCCGACCCTATGTTTTGAAACAGGGTAGGTAGGTAGGTAAAATATTTTATTTTTTTCCCCAAAAAAATAACTTGACTCGGTATATTTTTTACATGGGTAGGCAGGTAGGTATAATATTTTATTTTATAGATACAAAATTTGCATAATGTCATTTTTTGTCTGTTTTGCTTTTGCTTATAAGTTTGTGGGACAACGTTTTGAAAAAAAAATATCATGTAGAATGTGAAGTTAATTCATATGGCTTTTTTTTGCACTACTATTTTGTTTTCAAATATCAAAATAAAGAGCTGTGTCGCATATTTTCAACGTTCATTTATGCCTGTAACTTTGAAGAGTTTTAAATTGCACTAATATTCTGTACTACATACACTGTGTGCTTACCTCTACCTAAAAGTTTTCTGTAAGAGATAACTTTGTCCAGGTTGAATATGTCCGGGCAGACATACATTACTATAAGAAAAAGTCCCTAGAGTGTTTAAATGTCCGTGTGTGCCCATGTTTCCAATAAAAATGCTACAAAACTTGAACTCAATTGTCACGTATTTTACATCGCATTTATAAATGATTTGTATGGAAAACTTTGGGGATTTTACTGCCAAATATTCTCCATTTTACAGGCTTTTGTCACCTTTGGTTCATGTCAGATATAAATAATAGGGCAATGCTGGTCGAAGGCATCGTTAACCATGATAATCATCCTAATCTACGGATCTCAAAAGGCCACCCCTACATAAAATACAACGTACGTTTACACAAAATAGTTTGTACACACGTTAATAATGTTTTATTAAACAAACTTTTTTGTAAATGAACCCTGCTCTTCAAGTAAAAAGATGCAGAGTTAACGTACGTCATATCATTATTTCAAAGCGTATAACATCGATTTCAAACAAATGCTTTGAAACTCTATGCATGCTATATGCAAGTGTGCATGTCAAACGCTCACGTGATACCAAACGGACTAGACCTTATACGATAAAGATAAAACCCGAGGATTCCGGTAAAAAAGTTTTGAGCGGGAAATACAAAAATAAGATTTTTGGTAGGACGAAAAAATAAAATAAAATAAAATCTTGCTGGTAAATGCAAATAAAAGATTTTCAGGCGGAACGAATTTATAGGGTCGGTCGGTAAAGGGCAAACAAACAATATTTTAATTTAAGCCTTAACAACTAATAGTCACCCTGTAGCCTTCAACATTGAGAAAAGCCAGAGGCTCTGGGTTAAAGGCCGTACTTATAATTATATACGCAGTAAAGTGTCAACGGAAAAATACATGAGACTTTCAAGATAACCATTGATGTAACCATTAGGTCAATGAAGGTTACAAATGTGTACCAGGATTTGAGAATTCTGAATATGATTTATGATAGTTTGTATGAGTGTAACCAATGTAACCAATGTAACCATTATGTCAATGGGGGTTACAAAACACATTTGAAACAAGGTAACTGAATTATGGTGCACATTTTGTGCCTTATATGGTTCCTGTAAACTTTGACATCACAATAAACATGATAAAAAAAGAGATTGTTCTTTGATGTCATAAAGTTATTTAGAACAGTTTTAATGTTATTCGAAAACAAAATTCAACTAAAAACCCAAATTGTAAATACGTTTATTATTTTGACTACTGACTGCAAATTTTCTGTACACCCACTGTGACACAGGCACTTGTTTCTATCCATACGAAGGTCGACTATCCATATAAATAGAAGATACATTGAAAAGATGGTAGTTGAACTTTTGGACATGGTTTAGTGAATTGAGAGTAGATTACCGTGAAGAGGAACACTATGGGGATTATGAAATTAGTTTAGTGTTAAAGGAAAATATTCACTGAATCGATTCATATAAGGTAGGGATTTTTAGCATTAAGTTGAAGGGTAGAAAAAGCGTCCAAAGCGGAGACTGTCGTGACCTAAAAAAAATTTCGTTAGCCACCTTCTTCTATTTATATGGATAGTCGACCTTCGTATGGATAGAAACAAGTGCCTGTGCACTGTGACCCAGGTTGCTTGCTCAACTGTTCAATAAGTTGGTCAATACCTATTTAACTGCTAACCCTTGGTCTAGGTTATTAACATGGGAAAACAACTGAAAACAAATATAAAACATTAACCTTTAAGTCTCTTTAACAGAGGATCATGCAGTGGCATTACATCTGGATGAAAAGTTCAGCATCGGCTGCTACGGAAGTTGATGTCAGCATCATTTGAAACGTTATAAAAGAAATCTGGTAAATTCGAAGATATAAAGATTTGCTTTCTTAGATGTTATAATTTGTTTCTTAAATATACTATATATTCAATTGATATTTTTAATTCATGCATTGAAAATATAAAATTAGTGTAAAAACTGTTAGATAAGGCATGCTTTAAATTAATTTCGATTAAAACTGATAATAGTTTCTGTACTTAATTTAGCTACACCGAAAGCTAAAGTTGTTTCCCTTGGCTTTCGACACCGTTCCGAAATGACCTCTTTTGTATTATTAGGAATTATTGATGAGCAATGTAGTTCCTTACAGATAGATTTTTCATCAAGTAAAATAGGCGGAAATCCCGTAAGATTTATCTCAATATATTATGAAAAGGTGTTCCCTGTCGGAAAGTAAAAATGGTATCGGGTTCTTTCGCACCCTATTTTTATCCATATTTTTTTAAATACAGATTTGCTTAGAAGTATATAAATCAACACATTTATATTTTCATGAATATTTTGAAAAATATTTTGTTTGTGATTAGTTGATTGAAAAAATGAATTGTTTATTGTATCGTTTTACATTGGTAAACTGAGCGAATGTGGGACAACTCGACACGGAGACAATTCGGTCCAAATAATAAGTCAACTCGGCCCACCTATAGAATAGAATATAATATTTTTATTTACCAAATTAGAGCCCCAGGAGGGCATATAAAGTTAATTTTGACTGTCGATAAAGACAACTTTGACTATCTATAAAGTCATGAACCATTTTAATGCTAACTCAGACTAACTAAAAAAGAGGATTTGAACATTTGGAAAAAAAAGAAACTGAACTGAACTGGTATCCAGAGAGCAAAATTTTGAAAATAGTTATTTTCATTTTTTTCATTATTCATTGTTATATAAATTATTCGGATTCAGTCTGATGTTAAAGATTTTCTGTCATCATAAAGGAGTATGTTCGATAAGGTCCTAAAATGGCCCACTTTTTTAGCGTAAATTTCAAATTCGGATTTATTGACCAATATCACGATAAATTATAGCTAATACATTGACTAGATAGGATATAAGCCATTTTGTTTAAAATTTTACGTTTCTGCGTTTCATTATGATGTCACAAGTTGTACTCATATTGATTTTTCACGAAAATTCAATGAAAATGGGTAAATTTCCAAAGATTATTTGACAGGAAACATAGAGCGCATACGTCGACAACAAAGATCTTTTAAAATAATGTTTGTGAAGATATTAAACATGTCTTATTTGAATATTAAGCTTGTCGATGCCTGCGCTCTATGTTTCCTGGTCCTTTATTTGGTTGAAATCCCGCTGATTTTGTCAAATTTCACCAAAATCCCTTATCTTGACCGTTTTGGAATATGGCACTTACCGAACTTACTCCTTTATCAAACCTTCATCATTTTCATGGAATTTTTATGAAATTTCAACAAAAGCTTGATAATGTCCCAAATACATTATACAGAGCAATTTTTTTTCTATATTCTAAAGATAAATGAACCTTAGTCACTGTGTATCATCAGTATAGCTGATATATAGATATTAACCAAGCGGGTATGATCGATTTTGACACTACACGGTAACAAAAATCTTTGTTTTGCTTTATCAATATTGAAAAATACATTTCTTAACATTTGCAATTCCTGCTCCCAAATAATTTTCGCATCAATTTTTTCCTTTTTATAAAACAACTTTGATATTCTAATAAGAACAATTAACGTGTAAATGCGCAAATAGTTGTGAATGTCAACACCAACTTTCAATTTCGATACAGTTAATTGTCGAGACATTTACATCATTTTTGTGTACATGTTTTATCTGAAAGAAAGCTTATACAGGGCAAAAGTAATAGTTTCCAATCAAAACCTACCTGTGATTACTCATTCCTTGAAACTTTTTTGGTAATAAACGAGTATGAAAATAAAGTTGTTGTGTACGGTGTACAGCAACTTAACTATGCACCGTACAGAAGGATTTATGTGATCAGCTATAAAACACTGTACATAACACTTCTTTTCGGAATAAAATATCGAAAAATAACATATGAATGAAAGATTTCAATGCCAATTATTGAAGCAGCTGTATTTATTACACACTCACAGTGGCCTTTTATCAGAAAAGAGTTGCAATGAATATAGAATTATATCGGATGAGACGTCAGAGTCAACTTCTTTGACAAGTATTTTTACATCTTCTTTAGTAGTTGTTCTTGTTTTGGAAAAATAATGAGACATCTCTAATCATCAACCTACGACCCATTCATTTCTTAAAACAACAATTATGTTTAGATTGAAGTACACATTGATATTATGTGAACAAAACAAAGATTTTTGTTACCGTGTAAGGTCAAAATTGCTCACACTCGCTTTGTTAGTACCTATATCCACTGTATGATGATACACATGTTAGTTTTCTTGTTTTACATTGTCATATCGGGGCCTTTTATAACTGACTTTGTGGCATGGGCTTTACTCATTGTTGAAGGCCATACAGTGACCTATAGTTGTTAATTTCTGTGTCATTTTGGTCTTTTGTTGACAGTTGTCTCATGGACAATCATACCACGTCTTCTTTCTTTTATAATTAGTTTCACACTATACAGTCTGCAGTTTAAGTTTGTTACACATCAAATACTTTGTTAAACTTTAAACCTCCATAGAATTTTATGAAACTGTAGGAGAAGCTTTTTTATGATTAAGAAATAATGTTTTTTTTCATTTTCAGTTTATTTCTAATACATTTTTAGATGAAAAGTTAGTTTTTTACAGTTAACATTTACAGACAGTCTGGGATTAAATTTGTATGGCATGATACTGATAAGATTGTAAACCTTCATGGATTTTTATGAAACTTTGACAGAAGCTAATCTCAAAGACAAAGAAAAAGCATTTAAAGAAAAAATTAGATTTTATTTTAAATTTTGTATTTTGCTGACAGATGGACACTTTTTTAGTCAACATAACACTTTTACACTGACAGCATTAATCATGGGCAAGACACAGGGTTCTGCAGACCCCTTATGAATTTTTAGTTTAACTAGTTTATATTGATATACTAACGTACTCCTCAGAAAATATAATGAATATTTGCAAAAGATTTTTTACTTAATATCATGTTTTAATTTTTTTTAAATAAAAGGTTGTTTCCATCAAGGTATTCACCAATGAAAACTCTAAAATAAGACCTGTGATGTTATAACAGTAGAGACCTCACCTCTTTTTATTTGTGAAACAAATTTTTACAGCAGTAAAAGTTTTCAGTAATCTTTTCCAGGATTGGATAATACCTCAAACAAACCCATTATGTGCTGAATGTGATAAACCAATGGTACTGGTTGTACAACTTTACTGTCCATTAGATGGTTCAATATACCACAGGACACTTTATGTATTTACATGTGTCAACTGCAAGGACAATAAGTAAGTATTATGAGTATAATACAATTTTTTCTAGTCTCAATCATGTCAATATTAAAGATATATAGAAACAATTATATTCTTCTAAAATCTCATAACTTTTTAATCATTAGCTCAATAATTGTTTTTGGCAAAACCTTAATGCTCTTGCACAAATTGCACCTTATATACTGTATTTTGCCTTTTTAGCTTTTTTCTTTTAACATCACTGATGAGTCTTTTCAAGACAAAACGTGTATCTGAAGTTATAAATATTAATCCTGGTATCTATCTATGATGAGTTTATCTGGGATAACTATAAAGGTTTTAATAGTCATAATGGTCAATGTTCAAAATTGATTATTGTCCATTTGTCTATACATGCTATAATAGATTATTGTTTAAAAATCAGATCTTTGATAATTTCTGTTTAATCATGTTAATTTATTCACAATTTTAATATTTTCCAATTTAGAGCTTGACACATTATATGGAACTATAATGTAAGCCTTATTATTGTTGACTATTGTATGGTCCCTCTACAAAGTAACTTTCTATACTACATTAATTGATTGTTTGTGTCATTGGTGTCATATCTCTATTTATTTATGGCATATTATAAGATACACCCTTTACATAAAATTTTTAATAATTTCAATATTCTTTTAAAAGATGTATTAAATATTTTTGTAAAACAATACCTATTTCAAGAAAAAAGAAAATTTTAACCACTTAAATGAGCACAGATTTCTAGCTACATGTATGCTGCATAATATTTGTTATAGCATTTTACATGTTTGAAGGATTATCAAAATAGTATTCACACTAATATTGATAGAATAATTATTCCAAGAATTCAAATATAGAAAAAATCTTTTAGATTAATGACAGACATAACAGAAAAACAAATTAATTCACAAACACACATAGCAGATTAGTTAATTGTCAGTCATACGAAACCGCATGCACCAAGTTGAATGTTCTTTAATTTTTTAAATCTCTGATTAATTTTGTTGTATTGTCTTTTTAATCATCATCATACAGTTAATGGGGATAAAGTAGAAAATGCAAGGAACTTTTTCTGCACATTCTCAATTTGTATTTTGTATTACCCAATATTAATGAAGTAATTAGTTTTATATATATTTTTATCATTTTCAAAAAGATGGACAGTAATACGTCAACAAAGTCTGAGCAAAACTGAAAGTAAAACAATAGAAAAAAAATTACCATCTACAAAAAGTGATGATGATTGGGGTGTTAAAACAGATGATTGGGGAAGTGATATGGATGATTGGGGAGCTGAAGCAGATGATTGGGGAACAGATGCAGATGATAGGGGAGGAGAATCTAACGTAAATGGTCTAGCTGATAACACATTGGACTTCAGCACAGAACACAAAGATTCAAATAGCACAGAGTCAGTTACTGGTAAAAGTCATGAAGAATGCTTTAGAAGCAATATGAATAACAATCATCAGTTAGTAACCTGCTCAGACTTAAACAAACCTTCAGAATCAAGCTTGTTGGTGGAAGACATAGGTAGCGTGAACAATGATGAAGAAGAATTAGTATCAGGATTATCAAATATAGAAGTTGATTCTGAGAATTCTATGAATGTCATAGTTGAGGATGATATGGTTGATACTGACAGATTAAATGAGGTAATGTCAGTTATAAAAGAGGCATCTAACAGTCTTGACAATCCTTTACCCAATGAACTGTGTTTACTCTCATTTTATGTCAATGTTTTGGAGGAGCCAGAAGATAGTTTGGATACAGTAGAGGAAAAACATATAAAACAATTACTAAAAAGTTATGAGAGGGAGCAAGGAGCTGTTGATGAGGAAATGCAGGCAAGGTTTGAATGTTTGTTATTCCTAACTATCGATACAGTCATTGCAAATTGTCAGTTCAGTTTTAAATGTTCACAAGAATGTCAGACAGGCTCAATTTTTTTTTTACAATTTTAAAATTTGAAACACACATTTCCAAAGTAACAAACATTGAAAAATGATTGATGTTTAATTCAGATGAGGAAAATTTTCACTGTGAGATGATTATAGGTTAACTAGAAAGACATAATACATTGTGACAAAACTAAGTATACCAATAAGTACATTATGCTAACTGGAAAACTAAAGATTGGAACAATGAAAAAACTATTGTTACAGGGTACATTTAACTCCAGAACATGAAGGAAGTATAGAAATTAGAATATATGAGTTAAAAAATGCATCCCAGACCTGGACAAAATACTGATATGCTACAAGTATATAGAAATATTTAAATGGGGTGAGATAAAGCTTAAAAAAAAGATAAAATATAGCAAGAAGAAAAAGCAAACATATATCATATGTCATATATATTTGCATAAAAATTGAAACAAAAATGGTGAAATGATTAAAAAGTTGAAAATGCAATTGATAAAAATTAAATATAGATCAATATAGTAGTCATGGTAGTTACCCAAATGAAAAAAGACAAGCACAGATCTAACTATTTTGAAAAGAGGGGTTCCAACAGTGATCCAACCCCCAGTACACCTTGAAACATTCACATAATGAAAAAAAAATTGAGGAAAGGGCGATCCAACTTTTGGATATTTATATCTTCTTTGGTTAAAAAGCATGACAAGTAGTGTTCACAAATAATTATTTCCTTTCAGAGGCAATAGTAGTGCTGGTGAGAAATATGAGAAAGCAAATCGGGCTGATGATTATTTTCATAAATTTTCCAAGAGAATAGGAAGATATCCACCACAGATAATTAGGTCAGTTTATTTAATTTTTTATACGACCGCAAAAATTTTAATTTTTTGGTCGTATATTGCTATCACGTTGGCGTCGTCGTCGTCGTCGTCCGAATACTTTTAGTTTTCGCACTCTAACTTTAGTAAAAGTGAATAGAAATCAATGAAATTTTAACACAAGGTTTATGACCACAAAAGGAAGGTTGGGATTGATTTTGGGAGTTTTGGTCCCATCATTTTAGGAATTAGGGGCCAAAAAGGGCCCATATAAGCATTTTCTTGGTTTTTGCACTATAACTTTAGTTTAAGTGAATAGAAATCTATGAAATTTTGACACAAGGTTTATGACCAGAAAAGGAAGGTTGGGATTGATTTTGGGAGTTTTGGTTCCAACAGTATAGGAAATAAGGGCAAAAAAAGGGCCCAAATAAGCATTATTCTTGGTTTTCGCACAATAACTTTAGTATAAGTAAATAGAAACAATGAAATTTTAACACAAGGTTTATGACCACAAAAGGAAGGTTGGGATTGATTTTTGGAGTTGAGGTCACAACAGTTTATGAATTAGGGGCCAAAAAGGGGCCCAAATAAGCATTATTTTTGGTTTTTATACGACCGCAAATTTTGAAAAAATTTTCGTCGTATATTGCTATCACGTTGGCGTCGTCGTCGTCGTCGTCGTCGTCGTCGTCGTCCGGCGTCCGAATACTTTTAGTTTTCGCACTCTAACTTTAGTAAAAGTGAATAGAAATCTATGAAATTTTAACACAAGGTTTATGACCATAAAAGGAAGGTTGGTATTGATTTTGGGAGTTTTGGTCCCAACATTTTAGGAATAAGGGGCCAAAAAGGGCCCAAATAAGCATTTTCTTGGTTTTCGCACCATAACTTTAGTTTAAGTTAATAGAAATCTATGAAATTTTGACACAAGGTTTATGACCACAAAAGAAAGATTGGGATTGATTTTGGGAGTTTTGGTTTCAATAGTTTAGGAATAAGGGGCCAATAAAGGGCCCAAATAAGCATTTTTCTTGGTTTTTGCACAATAACCTTAGGTTAAGTAAATGGAAATCTATGAAATTTAAACACAATGTTTATGACCACAAAAGGAAGGTTGGTATTTATTTTGGGAGTTTAGGACCCAACAGATTAGGAATTAGGGGCCAAAAAGGGACCCAAATAAGCATTTTTCTTGGTTTTCGCACTATAATGTTAGTATAAGTAAATACAAATCTATGAAATTTAAACACAAGGCTTATGACCATAAAAGGAAGGTTGGTATTGATTTTGGGAGTTTTGGTCCCAACAGTTTAGGAAAAAGGGGCCCAAAGGGTCCAAAATTAAACTTTGTTTGATTTCATCAAAATTGAATAATTGGGGTTCTTTGATATGCCGAATCTAACTGTATATGTAGATTCTCAACTTTTGGTCCCGTTTTCAAATTGGTCTACATTAAGGTCCAAAGGGTCCAAAATTAAACTTAGTTTGATTTTGACAAAAAATGAATCGGTTGGGTTCTTTGATATGTTGAATCTAAAAATGTACTTAGATTCTTGATTATTGAAGTTTTTTTGGTCCAGTTTTCAAATTGGTCTACATTAAGGTCCAAAGGGTCCAAAATTAAACTTTGTTTGATTTCATCAAAAATTGAATCCTTGGGGTTCTTTGATATGCCAAATCTAACTGTGTATGTAGATTCTTCATTTTTGGTCCTGTTTTCAAATTTCAAATTCTACATTAAAGTCCAAAGGGTCCAAAATTAAACTAAGTTTGATTTTAACAAAAATTGAATTCTTGGGCCTCTTTGATATGCTGAATCTAAACATGTACTTAGATTTTTGATTATGGGCCCAGTTTTCAAGTTGGTCCAAATCAGGATCTAAAATTATTATATTAAGTATTGTGCAATAGCAAGTCTTTTCAATTGCACAGTATTGTGCAATGGCAAGAAATATCTAATTGCACAATATTGTGAAATAGCAAATTTTTTTTTAATTAGAGTTATCTTTCTTTGTCCAGAATAGTAAGCAAGAAATATCCTATTTGTGCAATAGCAAGAATTTTTTTTAATTGGAGTTATCTTTCTTTGTCCAGAATCAACTTAAATCTTTGTTATATACAATATACAATGTATATACACTTTTTACTACCAACTGATAAATTTAAATAATCTTTACCATTCAGTGATAACAAGCAGTTTTTTTACATCTTAATATTTTATGATGTATTTAAATGAGTAGTTATTGTTGCAAACTCCATTAGAAATTTGAATTGATATCAGTTTTGAAAAAGGGAAACGGGGATGTGAAAAAAAAGGGGGGGGGTTAAATTTTTCTCATTTCAGATTTCATAAATAAAAAGAAAATTTCTTCAAACATTTTTTTGAGAGGATTAATATTCAACAGCATAGTGATTTGCTCAAAGGCAAAAAAAACCTTTTAAGTTCATTAGACCACATTCATTCTGTGTCAGAAACCTATGCTGTGTCAACTATTTAATTTTAGATTTAAAAAGTTTGAAGAAGAAATCTTTAATTGATTTGTAAAATCTTGGCATTTGTTTTGTGTAAAAAAAAACCATGTAATGTCAAAAATTTGATCACAATCCAAATTCAGAGCTGTATCATGCTTGAATGTTTTGTCCATACTTGCCCCAACTGTTCAGGGTTCGACCTCTGCGGTCGTATAAAGCTGCGCCCTGCGGAGCACCTGGTTGCAACATAACTTTAGTATAAGTAAATAGAAATCTATGAAATTTAAACACAAGGTTTGTGACCATAAAAGGAAGGTTGGGTTTGATTTTGGGAGTTTTGGTCGTTACAGTTTAGGAATAAGGGGCCCAAAGGGTCCAAAATTGAACTTTGTGTGATTTCATCAAAAATTGAATAATTGGGGTTCTTTGATATGCCGAATCTAACTATGTATGTAGATTCTTAATTTTTGGTCCCGTTTTCAAATTGGTCTACATTAAGGTCCAAAGGGTCCAAAATTAAACTTAGTTTGATTTTAACAAAAATTGAATCCTTGGGGTTCTTTGATATGCTGAATTTAAAAATGTACTAAGATTTTTAATTATTGGCCTAGTTTTCAAGTTGGTCCAAATGGTGGTCCAAAATTAAACTTTGTTTGATTTCATCAAAAATTGAATAAATGGGTTCTTTGATATGCCAAATCTAACTGTGTATGTAGATTCTTAATTTTTGGTCCAGTTTTCAAATTGGTCTACATTAAGGTCCAAAGGGTCCAAAATTAAACTAAGTTTGATTTTAACAAAAATTAAATTCTTGGGCTTATTTGATATGCTTTATCTAAATATGTACTTAGATATTTGATTATGGGCCCAGTTTTCAAGTTGGTCCAAATCAGGATTCCATATCAAGTATTGTGCAATAGCAAGAAATTTTCAATTGCACAGTATTGCACAATAGCAAGAAATATCTAATTGCACAATATTGTGCAATAGCAATTAATTTTCAATTGGAGTTATCTTTCTTTGTATAGAATAGTAGTTGATAATATATGTTGGAAATTTGCCAGACATGACTATGATGTCATTTTCTATTTTTATTTGCCAATAACTTTATGTAAATAACTTCATTGGAAAGTTGCCAATATAAAATGTTGCTGATGAAGCTTTTTTTCCTTATCTTATCTAAAATGTTTTTAGATAATGTATGTTGGACATTTGCCAGACATGACTATGATGTCATTTTCTATTTTTATTTGCCAATAACTTTATGTAAATAACTTCATTGGAAATTTGCCAATATAAAATGTTGCTGATGAAGTTTTTTTTTATTGTTTTATACAATAAACAATGTATATTCACTTTTACTACCAACCAATCTGTACCATTCAGTGATAACAAGCACTTTATTTTACATTTTAATATTTTATGATGTATTTAAAAGAGTAGTTATTGTTGCAAACTCCATTAGAAATTTGAATTGATATCAGTTTTGGAAAAAGGGAAACGGGGATGTGAAGAAAAAAAAAGGGGGGGGGTTTAAATTTTTCTCATTTCAGATTTCATAAATAAAAAGAAAATTTCTTCAAACATTTTTTTGAGAGGATTAATATTCAACAGCATAGTGAATTGCTCAAAGGCAAAAAAAACCTTTTAAGTTCATTAGACCACATTCGTTCTGTGTCAGAAACCTATGCTGTGTCATGATCAACTATTTAATTTTAGATTTAAAAAGTTTGAAGAAGAAATCTTTAATTGATTTGTAAAATCTTGACATTTGTTTTGTGTAAAAAAAAAACATGTAATGTCAAAAATTTGATCACAATCCAAATTCAGAGCTGTATCAAGCTTGAATGTTTTGTCCATACTTGCCCCAACTGTTCAGGGTTTTGACCTCTGCGGTCGTATAAAGCTGCGCCCTGTGCAGCACCTGGTTTAAAAATATTACAAATCGTAAAGGTGTTTATGTCAACAGAATTTGACTTATTGACATATAAAAAACTTAACAGTTCATGTATGGTGAAGTATGATAAACTGAAGTTGGTGACACCTGTTCAGTAAGCTAACATCAATGTTATTATTTCATCTCTGGTGGATATTTGTTGCATTGGCTATCATACCAAGTATCATTTTAGCTTTCAGGTGTAAGATTTGTATAGGCCTGCTAAGTTAAAATCTTTTCACTCCAATAATGCTTGCCAATGATGTTGAATGTAAAATTCCTTTTTGATTTAAAAAAAAGGTTTGTAGTTCTAAAGTTATGGGACTTTTAACAGTAAAATATTTAACACACTATCCTACACTCATTATGGTATTCTCACATGTATACAACAAAGCCATTTTATTTACTGATTATATGCTAATATCCAATTCATTTTTGCAACAATATCAATATGCACAAAAAAGGCGAACCATGCATTCTTAATTAGCACAGCTTATTACAAAATTCTAAACAGATATGTTTCCTAAAATGATACATAAAGCTCCAAATCTAAGCATGAGGGCTATATTGCATTCATTATGTCTGTCTGTTTTTTCTGTCAGGTACCTACTTCCTGTTTGCCAATAATTATTTTTTTTCTGTTTTCTTTTATTTTAGATATCAATGGAATGGAAGCCCTCTGTATATCAGCAAACCTGATAAAGACTTATCTAAAGCTTCTCAAGGAAAATGCCACAGTTGTGGTAGTGAACTTGTATATGAGTTTCAAATAATGCCAGGACTTATAACCAAACTTAGCTTTAGCAAAAAGAAAGGTGAGTTCTGCTTTTTGCAGTAACAGGCAATATAAAAAATCCAATTAACTCGTAAGAATTTTTTTCATTTTTTCAATCCTTTTTCGTATAAAAAATGTATCAGCTCTTCAAAAAATCAATTGATTTTTAAATTATTTTTTTTTAAGAATAAGAACATGAAGTAAGACTGATTTTGTTCTGTTTTGCTGACACATTGTTATAATTGACACATTGTTGTCAATATAATGGAGTTTTTATGCGACTTCCCTACAAATGAGAGGTTAAGCCAGCTATCCAACATTTTTATACATAAGGAAAAACCTGTACCAAATCAGGAATTTGACAGTTGTTATCCATTCAATCATTTGATGTATTTGAGCTTTTGATTTTGCCATTCATTATAGGGCTTTCTATTTTGAATTTTTCATTGGAGTTCAGTTTTTTGATATTTTACTTCTTAAATGGCTAGCAAACATACTGTGTCCTTTTTCACTACTAACATCTGCCTCAAATCAAAACTATGATCAGAACATTTTTTGACACATGGTTTTCACATTTTGTATAAAGGAATGATTTGATATTTAACCTTGACCTTCTTCATGGTGAGCTGAACTTGTTAAGCTATTTTCAGGTTTGGCATGCAATCACTTTCTCTTTGTAGTTGGAATTTTTTATACATAACAAGCATGATAACAAGGGAAATATAGCAAGATACAACTCTGTTTTTATACGATTGCAAAATTTGAAAAAATTTTTGTCGTATATTGCTATCACGTTGGCGTCGTCGTCTGCGTCGTCGTCGTCGTCGTCGTCCGAATACTTTTAGTTTTCGCACTCTAACTTTAGTAAAAGTGAATGGAAATCTATGAAATTTTAACACAAGGTTTATGACCACAAAAGGAAGGTTTGTATTGATTTTGGGAGTTTTGGTCCCAACATTTTAGGAATTAGGGGCCAAAAAGGGCCCAAATAAGCATTTTCTTGGTTTTCGCACTATAACTTTAGTTTAAGTTAATAGAAATCTATGAAATTTTGACACAAGGTTTATGACCACAAAAGAACGGTTTGGATTGATTTTGGGAGTTTTGGTTTCAACAGTTTAAGCATTATTCTTGGTTTTCGCACAATAACTTTAGTTTAAGTAAATAGAAATCAATGAAATTTAAACACAATGTTAATGACTACAAAAGGAAGGTTGGTATTGATTTTGGGAGGTTAGGTCCCAACAGTTTAGGAATTAGGGGCCAAAAAGGGACCCAAATAAGCATTTTTCTTGGTTTTCGCACCATAACGTTAGTATAAGTAAATAGAAATCTATGAAATTTAAACACAAGGTTTATGACCATAAAAGGAAGGTTGGTATTGATTTTGGGAGTTTTGGTCCCAACAGAATAAGGGGCCCAAAGGGTCCAAAATTAAACTTTGTTTGATTTCATCAAAATTGAATAATTGGGGTTCTTTGATATGCCGAATCTAACTGTCATGACTGTGTATGTAGATTCTTAACTTTTGGTCCCGTTTTCAAATTGGTCTACATTAAGGTCCAAAGGGTCCAAAATTAAACTTAGTTTGATTTTGACAAAAAATGAATCAGTTAGGTTCTTTGATATGCTGAATCTAAAAATGTACTTAGATTCTTGATTATTGGCCCAGTTTTCAAGTTGGTCCAAATCAGGGTCCAAAATTAAACTTTGTTTGATTTCATCAAAAATTGAATAAATGGTGTTCTTTGATATACCAAATCTAACTGTGTATGTAGATTCTTCATTTTTATACGACCGCAAAATTTGAAAAAATTTTCGCCGTATATTGCTATCACGTTGGCGTCGTCGTCGTCTGCATCGTCGTCGTCTGCGTCGTCGTCTGCGTCGTCGTCGTCCGAATACTTTTAGTTTTCGCACTCTAACTTTAGTAAAAGTAAATGGAAATCTATGAAATTTTAACACAAGGTTTATGACCACAAAAGGAAGGTTGGTATTGATTTTGAGAGTTTTGGTCCCAACATTTTAGGAATTAGGGGCCAAAAGGGCCCAAATAAGCATTTTCTTGGTTTTCGCACTACAGACCTTCTAAAATTCAAACTTACCATTATTCCGTGCGTTCATCGTGTATCGTGCGTGTTGCGTGCGTGCATCGTGCGTGTACCAATCGTGCGTTCATCATTCATCGTTCCGTGTATTTTCCGTGTAACGTGCGTGCATCGTGTATTCTTAATCGTGTATCGTGCGTGTATCGTGCGTGTATCGTGCGCTCATCAAACATTCATTCTTAACCGTGTATCGTGCGTGTATCGTGCGTTCATCAATCATTCATTCTTAACCGTGTATCGTGCGTTCGTCAATCGTGTATAATTGTGTAGATCAGATAACGTGCATTTGTGAAACGTTCATCTCTAATTGTGTAACGTTCATACATTGCGGTTTTTATATGATAGTCGGTTATAGAGCGGTTAAAGTATATGTATATATATATAATATATATGTATGTTCCGACTTTAAATAAAATTTACAATCATACTTACTTTCTTGTAGACTCTTAATTAACTTCATCGTACATAACGTTCATACAGATTCATGACTTTTTGTGTAAATATTTTATTATCTGTAAAGATTTTGTGGTTATTCGGTGAATCTTGGCTGGGACTGACACATTTTGATATAATGATACATGTTGTACGTACAAACAATAATATGATATTGACATTTCTACGACAGAAGAGTTAAAATTGGAATTTCTATTCAACTGAGCGAAAAAAATATACTGTTGGCCAACTGGTATTTGTTAAAAATATTCTGTCAATTAAAAACAAATGTGTTTTTGCAAAATTTAAATGTGGGCTAGCTCCACTAAAAAAATAGAAACTAGAAAGTATGAAAGAAAAGAAGTCCACGATATGACATGTGTTGTAGCTCTACTATTGAAGATGAACTTCATGCCATTCTAAAATGCCCATTATAGTACAATATTATACATTTTAATGAACATTTTAACCCGCGGCTATAATTATCAAATAGCGAAAATTTAATATTTTTATTTAATAACGGCAATGTTGCTGCTATAGTCGCCAAAAACACCAACAATATTTTATTGAAAAGAAACTATACAAATCCTTGGTTGTAAATCCTATGTAGATTATAATTATTCGCTTATTTGGCAAATTCCTATGCTACTAAGATATTTCGAAATATTTAAGTTTTGATAAATACCATTATAAATATCATTTTGGTCTTAGTTTCTGATGGTCACATGCACGTTATGTTATTTCATTGAGAAAATACAATATACAAGATTGTCGGGTAAATGTGGATTGCGGATTAAAATGTTAAATGTCAAACATGAATTAACAAATTAAACTGAGACGAATTAAACACGAATATGTATATTCTCTTCAACAGTGTTTGAATTCTCTGTTCTGAATTTCATTCAAACTAAGCTAAAATGTTTTGTGGAAAATTGAATAAAAATAAACATTACATGTATTTGAAGGCATTATTTTAATTAAACAAATATAAGATCACGCAAATATACCATGTATTATTAGCTCACCTGGCCTAAAAGGCCATGTGAGCTTTTCTCATCACTTGGCGTCCGTCGTCGTCGTCGTCGTCGTCGTCGACGTCGTCGTCGTCGTCTGTCGTCGTTAACAATTTTTCAAACATCTTCTCCTCTGAAACTACTGAATGGATTTGAATGAAACTTAACATGATTGTTCCTTAGTATATCCTGCACAAAATGTGCGCTTCGATTTTTGATCCGTCAAAAAACATGGCCGCCGTTACTTAAAATAGAACATAGGGGTCAAATGCAGTTTTTGGCTTAGGGTGCTATAAACAGTTTCGTACTAAAAACTAGGGGTATTTCCCCAGTGAGATTTACATACTGATGGAATTCCCTGCTATTTATATACCACTAAATGAAAAAGTTGATTGTTTTTTATGTTCAATGTGAAAAACATATATTGAAGTTCAATTAAAATGCCACTTTTGTCAAGATTTAAAAAAAAAAAATGTTTTTGTGACTTCCTACTATATGGGAGGCAACTCCATAAACAGCTGATTTTCACCTGTTGCAAAAAGCACTTTGATTTGTCAGGTAAGATAGCTCCTTTCGGAGCAGGCGAACGTAGGCTGAAACTACATTTTCTTAAATCAGCCGGATAAGCTCTTCGAAATGCATATTATAAGAAATCTCAAATATATGCACAGGTTACTGATCCGTTTGTCCAAAGGTGGTCTGTTTTTAAGGTTTTTTAGGGGGAAAATGCCTAATTTCCAGCTGATAACTTGTACCAATTTGCATGTTTAAACAAGAGATGTTGGATTTTTTTTTATTTATTCAGAAAGTTCATAGAATTATCTTTCCATTGATGTATAGATATCTATATAACTATGAATATCTGACTTCTGCATGATGGGTCCACTATTACATGCCCTGTTACAGAATGACGTCACGTAAAAAACTGTTGATTGCACCCTTAATTAAGGGACAAATACAAAATATTAGTGATGTTTTAGCATAGAAATGTGTTTGCGAATGGAGTAAAATAATTCTGAAAAATATTGTACGGCATGTATACATTAATTTAAAAGCATCAGTTTGGTATATTTAATGCAAATATTACAGATTTGTACATAGCAACCAGATATAAGAAAACCAGACTCTGTGCGAATATTGAAGTTTTTTAATTTTTTGCGATGTCATGATATTTTTATTCAATCTCTCATATATTTGGAACCAAAAGTTGCATATGAAAAGTGTAGATTTTTTCTACTTTGACCTTTACTCCTGATCAGTGTTACATAAAGTTTTATTCATTATAATATATATTTGGTACTTTTTATAGTCAAAAAGGTACACATGCCATTCCTAAGAAAAACACTATTTCAATATTTTCTCAACTCAGCTATAACTTAGTTCATATAGTACTAGGAACAAAATCTATTTAAAGTAACTTTATTCATGCCTATTTCATAGTTTTTATTCTATTTATTTAAAAGAAACCCTATTTTATGATTTATTTTCTTTGTAAAACTGATGAAAATGTGATACAGGAAATGTTTGGGATTTGCCAGTTAAACTGTTTGCCACTGGCCAATATGCCACTACCGCGCGACATAAAAAAAGAGCTGTAGTTTCACTATTTGTGGTCACAATCCTTAAAGTAAGACATCATTTTAATCGGTATAGTGTACAGATTCAGAAAAGCTGAGAATTTTTTATATATCGCATACAAGGTTTTGCTTAAGGGTGCTATAAACAGTTTCGTACTAAAAACTAGGGGTATTTCCCCAGTGAGATTTACATACTGATGGAATTCCCTGCTATTTATATACCACTAAATGAAAAAGTTGATTGTTTTTTATGTTCAATGTGAAAAACATATATTGAAGTTCAATTAAAATGCCACTTTTGTCAAGATTTAAAAAAAAAAAATGTTTTTGTGACTTCCTACTATATGGGAGGCAACTCCATAAACAGCTGATTTTCACCTGTTGCAAAAAGCACTTTGATTTGTCAGGTAAGATAGCTCCTTTCGGAGCAGGCGAACGTAGGCTGAAACTACATTTTCTTAAATCAGCCGGATAAGCTCTTCGAAATGCATATTATAAGAAATCTCAAATATATGCACAGGTTACTGATCCGTTTGTCCAAAGGTGGTCTGTTTTTAAGGTTTTTTAGGGGGAAAATGCCTAATTTCCAGCTGATAACTTGTACCAATTTGCATGTTTAAACAAGAGATGTTGGATTTTTTTTTATTTATTCAGAAAGTTCATAGAATTATCTTTCCATTGATGTATAGATATCTATATAACTATGAATATCTGACTTCTGCATGATGGGTCCACTATTACATGCCCTGTTACAGAATGACGTCACGTAAAAAACTGTTGATTGCACCCTTATATCTTAAAGCCAGAATTGGTAGCTACGACGTAACCATCTCAAAAACGAAAGCATTTAGAGCAAATCTGACATGGGGTAAAAATGTTCATTAGGTCAAGATCTATCAGCCCTGAAATTTTCAGATGAATCAAACAAACCATTGTTGGGTTGCTGCCACTTAATTGGTAATTTTAAGGAAATTTTGCAGTTTTTGGTCATTATCTTGAATATTATTATAGATAAAGATAAACTGTAAACAGCAAAAAAGATCAGCAAAGTAAGATCTACAAATCAGTTAATATGACCAAAATTGTCAATTGACCCCTTAAGGGGTTATTGTCCTTTAATGACAATTTTTCACAATTTGTTCATCATATTTGCTAACTTTAAAAAATCTTCTCCTCTGAAACTACTGAATGGATTTGGTTAAAACTTAGCATGGTTGTTCCTTAGATTATCCTGCACAAAGTGTGTGCTTTGATTTTTGATCCGTCAAAAAACATGGCCGCCGTTACTTAAAATAGAACATAGGGGTCAAATGCAGTTTTTGGCTTATATCTCAAAAACGAAAGCATTAAGAGCAAATCTGACATGGAGTAAAAATGTTCATTAGGTCAATATCTATCAGCCCTGAAATTTTCAGATGAATCAAACATCCAATTGTTGGGTTGCTGCCACTTAATTGGTAATTTTAAGGAAATTTTGCAGTTTTTGGTCATTATCTTGAATATTATTATAGATAAAGATAAACTGTAAACAGCAAAGTAAGATCTACAAATAAGTCAATTTGACCAAAATTGTCAATTGACCTCTTTAGGAGTTATTGCCCTTTAAAGACTTTTTTCACAATTTGTTCATCATGTTGACTTACTTTAAAAAATCTTCTCTTATGAAACTGCTGTATCAATTTCAGCCAAACTTAGGCTAAATGAGTTTCAGAGTTTCAGAGTATCTAGTATAAATTTTATATTTCATTTCCTTGTATGTCAAGAAACATAGCTCCTATGGCTAAAATAGAACATAGGAGAAAATGATTTTTTTTTGCTTTTGAAGAAAATAGGACGATTCAAAGAACATTTAAATAAATTGAAAAGCCAAAATAATCATTGATGAGAGATTAAACCAAAAAAATTCAGGTGAGCGATTCAGGCTCTTGAGAGCCTCTTGTTTTAAATTTAGGAACTTTTAAAACTTGAAATTGGATTTACAAGTTTAAGATATAATCTTGTTTTTTTTTTGTTTTTTTTTTTTTGGTTTTACTTTTTTAATAAATTAGTTAAATATATGGTATTATCATAACAAGTCTTTACTTGAATGGAATAAACATGGAACACTTTCACGGATTCATTTTTCATTGTGTTCATGGTTGCCTATCAATGACACCGTTTTTAATGTATGTCTAAAAGATTATTATCCGAAAAATAATTCACAATAGTACGTTGTGACTGGCTAGGTTGGTCCCCTCCGTAAAACATTCAGTATGCCTTCGGAACATACAAATATTAAGGTATTGTCAAGAATTTCAATAAAGGCCGGGAAACAAACTAGTTGTTAACCTTCTATGATTATTAAAGAATGACGGATGTTGGTTTTTTTTTCGGTACGTCTTAACACTGCTAAGGAATCCTTAGTGCACTAAGGCTTTGACTATACAATGCCACCAAGGAATAGAAGGAGTGCTGTTATATGTATTATTTTTATATATCATGTTAGAGATTGATATTTAATGCATAAATTTCAAATTTTACAGAAAAATAATCATAAATAAACGAGATATTCAACATTATTTAGACACGTGCCGGTTTTTCTTTGATATGCCGAAAATCAATGAACCGTTTGACACGTGCCAAATAACATATAAAGCAACTGATTAAACAATGACGATCTTTTTTATTTTAAGTGATTTAAAACAATTGTATCGAAAAGATTTATGCTTCAAATATTTAATAAATGTGTTGTTCTTATTTAAAATGATGAAAAGGACAAACAATTTTGCTGTTGTTTCATTTCTTTTGCAACAAAATTGTTTGCCATAGGAGCACGTCTTTGATGTGCGCCAACTTATAAATAAGGTTGTGGTCAGCTTGTTAAAATGTTTATGTAAGATATACGGAGACAAAAGGAATATATATATTTATAAATGTTTTGTTTTTATTTTAATTCCGACAAAGATGCGTGTAAATACAAATGGTTTCACTAAAAATATGAGTAAATACCGAAAACCATCATAAGAAACAACTATGTTAAGTTTCATGAAATGGATAAGCGGTTCTCAAATTACAGTGCGACATGCGGACGGACGGACGCCGGACATTTGTATACCATAAAACGTCCCGTCAAAATGTTGACGGGCGTATAAAAAAGCGTAGTGCGCCCGTATGTCAGAAAGAAATCTGATTTGTATGTTTTTTGTCGATTCGTCGACTTTAGTCGAAAAAGCGAGACTAAGCGATCTTACATTCCGTCGGCGTCTTTGAAATTTTAATGACCGTTTCTTAAACTATCCTGGATTTCTATTAAACTTGGACAGAAGCTTGTTAATAATCATAAGATAGTATCAAGAAGTTTTAAAACACTTATTAGATTGATAAACTGTCCTGGGTTTTTTTTTTATCAAACTTGGACAGAAGCTTTTTTTTTCAATCTAAAGATAGTATCAACAGGAATATTTTATTGATTTATTTCCTCATTTTTTTTAAAAATTGTCTGTTTAACATATTGTATGAGATAATTTATGAATTAATTACTGTGGTGTGTTCATTACTCACTGTTGAAGGCCGTGGGGTGACTTATGGTAAAAACTTCTGTGTCATTTTATTTCTTGCGATGAGTTGTCTCATCCCCAATCATACCACATCTTTTTCTTGTTATCAAAACTTCAACACGTATTTTCAAAAACTTTAAGAACGATTGTACGAATATGTATTGAAACCTCGTAACCAGCTTCAACATGTTCATGTGTGGACAAGTATCATTTAAATATATAAATATTTAAAACACGTATTCAAAATGGCGATTAACTGGAAACAACAAAGTATTAATACCAGAATTTGTGAAAACGCTCCACGAACATCTCAAGCTGACGACTTTGGTGCAATGGAGTGCGATGGTTTATAAAACGCGGGATATCTTAATTAAAGTCTACATATGTGCAATTATTATGAGCAGTATATTTGTTTCAATGTCAGTATATAAAGCATTTTTTTTAATTTGTTGTTTAGGGATGCACCCAGTTGCACCTTTTCATTGAAGATATATTTCGTTACGTAACCTCGAAAGATTAGTCACATCACTAAAAACAATAAGGGAAATGAAACTTCTTCTCGCATGTTGCACTTTGGGTAATAGTTCTCTTCGACAAAATGCTGCCTTAAACTCAATTTTGGTATAAATATAAAGAAGCCAAAATTTGGTTCTGAAATGTATATTTTTGTAAACTGTAAAAGCTAGGTAGCATATCCCTTAATTGATATAGGCTCTTAAATTCGACAATGTTTAGAGACAGTGCTAGGGCTATTAGCAAGTCAAGGTCGCTAAACTCTCATTACCCGTTAGAGATTTTCTGAAAATACAATGGCTTTTGCCTTATTCAAGGACGTATAACTAACATACTAATTCGAAACAAAAACATTAGCAAATATAACTGGTGGCCTTCGACTGTCAATTGTTCTTTTCGGGTTGTTTTCTCTTAGACACATTCCCGATTTTCATTCTTAGTTTTAAAATAACTAAAAATACTATTTACAATTGTCAGTTCAAAATACATTTAAAAGTCAGTGCGTTGATACATGTTATATTCTACTGAATTTACTATATCCGTTATTATTACGTAATATATATATTATATAAGTCCTGTGTCCAGGTGGAAATAACGGGCCGTAATAACAATATGTGATTTGTATGTCAGGTGAAAGTGACAACGGGTGGTATGTATACTAAAATGTTTATCGTCTTCCATTATACATGAGGGCGTGAATGGGGGTTTATAGAAGGACATTATAGACAAAAAAATAAAGAATACAAAAAATAACCAGACAAATAGAAAAGAAAATGATGAGGTACTAGAATATATGGAATAAAGAATGATCGGCAAAAGGTAAAACGAATTATAAAACAAATTGCCTAAAAATATAGAATACAGAAATACTGAATCCCCATTCAGACCCTCATGATCTGACATTTAAAGCTTTAGGACATTTATGGGCATGCGATACAGTTTTAGACCGACAGTGATTTTTTTTACAAAAATCAATTTGTACATGTGTATATGTGCTAAAAATTATATCTTCACGTGCTAAATTTTAAGGACAAATGGGTTTGAATTATTCGACATTTCCTTAATATTTCGGTTTCTTGGACATTTCTGTCCTTTGAGCAGACACCCTTAACATTTTATGTTTCAAAATATAAAGATATGCAGATTTCGGTAAAGACATAAGAATATCTTCGTTACAAAATTGGGTTGTTCCTACATTTGTGTAACAATTCTATTTTTGTTAAAAGAAATTGATTTAAGAAAAAACGGTATTTTTGTTGAATATTTATCTAGTTAAAAAAGTCGTTAATTTCTTCATAATAGTTGGAACAAAAATCTCCATACGGTATCAAGCCAAATTTCTAAAAAGAAGGGAAATATGCTCTTAAGCTAATGGTTAAATCTCGAAAAAATGTTAAAATGCTAAAAGTTTTTAAAAGAAAGAGTTTAATGTCTGCTATTTTAGATTAATTCTGCGAATTGGTTTTGTCTGCAAAAACATAAAACAGAGAGATAAAAAGAATCACAACTAATTGAATAAATGGAGGATTGAAATGGAGAATGTGTCAAAGAGACAACAATCCAACCAAAGAGCAGAAAATGGTGCGTCTAAACACGGCTAAGGACTCATAAGTGCACTAATATGTTATAATATGCTACTAAGGACTAAAAGAGTGATGTGCAGTGTAAACAAATTTCTTATCTAGATTGAGATTGATATTTAATGCATATATTCAAATTTAAACAATAAAAGATCACTGATAATAATTGAACAATGCCTGTGACGGTTTTCGTTAATTTTTCCGAAAATCACTGAACTATGAGACACGTGTTAAATTACATAACTGATAACACTATTACCTTAAAAAATGAAAAATAATTATTATATAGAGAGGAAAATTACGCAGACATTTAGATATATTTACCATAAAAATATGTTTTTAAATTTAAAAAAAAATCATTTAATATGCATCGGTTTATGATTTAATGAAAACATATAGAAAATTGTTAAGCTGTTTTTTTTTCTGGAAGGAAAATAATGTTTGCATCGAGAAAAATAGCCCCTCCCCTATAAATGATCATTGATTTACCTAAGTGGTTGCTTAAATTTTGGAATCAATCGCGAGGCCTGACTGCCACAAACAACAGATTACGAACAGCAAACAGTGGATACACCAATTCATTGATATGTATGGAAGACAACGACGGACACAAAATGATTGCACTGAATAATTTCAACTACCATTGAGATAGATTTTTCAAATCTCCTTATCAAATTAGACCTGCATTTTAAAAAACCCTTGGGATATCTATTACCGTTAGGTTTCAAATTAAAATTAAAATTACATTTTCCTAAAGAGTTTTATGTAAAACCCCGTGAATCTCACCTCCTAGAAATTTGAAGTGTCAGCTAAGATGTTTGAAAATATGTATGAATTTTCTTACATACTTGAAATTGGAAAGGAATATAAACACATTCAGTATGTTTACTGTTCAAACAAACAACAGACACCAATTGTGTCTTATATTGTTGAAGTCATTTTTACTGAGAGCAAAATTTGATTAATTGATTATTCAGTGGTTGTTTAAACGTCCAGTGGCAAAGATTTCATGCATATTCAGGACGAAAAGTCGTTTCAGAAGTATATAAAGAAGTATTTGGTATTACAAATGTTAATTTTCTAATTATTTAGTAAATGTCATTTTCTTAGGTAGTTCTAATTAATTTGTACGAATTAAATTTTTCTGACAACATAATATCTTTTGCTCTCAATTAACACATACGATTCTGATAACAATGGATAATATAAGGAACTTTGTAACTTAAAAAAAGAAATTATGATTGTTTAATCAGTTCGCTTGTGTCAGTCGGATCACTGATTTTCGGCAATATCAAGGAAAAACCGACACGTTCTAAAGATTGTTCAACTACTCATTTATTGGTGAAATTATAACCTAATATGTCCTGTTGATAAGTATATATGTACAGAACTACAAAAATTTGCAGTGAATGTTAACGCGTATTGTTATGCGTTTACTTTACTACATTGGTTAGAGGTATAGGGGGAGGGTTGAGATCTCACAAACATGTTTAACCCCGCCGCATTTTTGCGCCTGTCCCAAGTCAGGAGCCTCTGGCCTTTATTAGTCTTGTATTATTTTAATTTTAGTTTCTTGTGTACAATTTGGAAATTAGTATGGCGTTCATTATCACTGGACTAGTATATATTTGTTTAGGGGCCAGCTGAAGGACGCCTCCGGGTGCGGGAATTTCTCGCTACATTGAAGACCTGTTGGTGACCCTCTGCTGTTGTTTTTTATTTGGTCGGGTTGTTGTCTCTTTGACACATTCCCCATTTCCATTCACAATTTTATAAAAGAATCAAATAATTTCTGCTATGCTTGTAGTGAAAACGGAAACAGCTTACAATATGTTTTAGATATATACATATATAATCGTTTATAAAATGTATCCGTCAAAGTGAAAAAATATATAACATGTAAAAATACATAGATCATTCATTTATTGCAATCAATTATATCAAACATGTTAGTTAAACTGAATAATTTCTAGAACCAGTCACTCTCTGTAGATATAATGCATCGGACATTGTATGCATAAAAATAAAATCTCGATTTTTAACTGTATGAAATAAAATTAGTAATAGTTTCGCGGAACACAATGTCTCGCCTTCGTTTGCCGTAAACTTGAACTCTCAGGGTGAGGCTGAACAAAATCAAGACACTATATTTTGATTGTTATGAGTTTCTGTCCAAGTTCACATTTACGTCCGGTGCCTATGAAATAGCCGACTTTAATTAAGTTATTTGAATCTGAGCTGGCAAAATAGCATATTATCTATTATGGTGGTAACGGCAAAACAGCTACGAGTATTGCCTTTAATGAAAATGCATATCAATTTTAAATACTATTCTAAATAAAATAGCTTTGAGAATCGTGTAAAAAGCGTTCGTTGTTCAGTCGTCAATGAATCATTCAACGTGCGTGTATCGTGCGTGCGTGTATCGTGCGTGTATCGTGTATTTATCATTCATCGTGCATCGTGCGTGTATCGTGCGTTCATCATTCATCATTCATTTTGCGTTAATCCTCCGTGTAACGCTCATCGCTCATCGTGCGTGTATCGTGTATCGTGCGTGTACCGTGCGTGTATCGTGCATTCACCGTGCGTGTATCGTGCGTGCGTGTATCGTGCGTGTGGTCAGTTTGAATTTTAGAAGGTCTGTATAACTTTAGTTTAAGTTAATAGAAATCTATGAAATTTTGACACAAGGTTTATGACCACAAAAGAACGGTTGGGATTGATTTTGGGAGTATTGGTTTCAACAGTTTAGGAATTAGGGGCCAAAAAAGGGCCCAAATAAGCATTATTCTTGGTTTTCGCACAATAACTTTAGTTTAAGTAAATAGAAATCTATGAAATTTAAACACAAGGTTTATGACCATAAAAGGAAGGTTGGTATTGATTTTGGGAGTTTTGGTCCCAACAGAATAAGGGGCCCAAAGGGTCCAAAATTAAACTTTGTTTAATTTTATTTGTTTGATTTCATCAAAATTGAATAATTGGGGTTCTTTGATATGCCGAATCTAACTGTCATGACTGTGTATGTAGATTCTTAACTTTTGGTCCCGTTTTCAAATTGGTCTACATTAAGGTCCAAAGGGTCCAAAATTAAACTTAGTTTGATTTTGACAAAAAATGAATCAGTTAGGTTCTTTGATATGCTGAATCTAAAAATGTACTTAGATTCTTGATTATTGGCCCAGTTTTCAAGTTGGTCCAAATCGGGGTCCAAAATTAAACTTTGTTTGATTTCATCAAAAATTGAATAAATGGGGTTCTTTGATATACCAAATCTAACTGGGTATGTAGATTCTTCATTTTTGGTCCTGTTTTCAAATTGGTCTACACTAAAGTCCAAAGGGTCCAAAATTAAACTTAGTCTGATTTTAACAAAAATTGAAATCTTGGGGTTCTTTGATATGCTGAATCCAAAAATGTACTTAGATTTTTTATTATCGGCCCAGTTTTCAAGTTGGTCCAAATCAGGATCTAAAATTATTATATTAAGTATTGTGCAATATGTATATTCACTTTTTACTACCAACTGATAAATTAAAATAATCTTTACCATTCAGTGATAACAAGCAGTTTTGTTACATCTTAATATTTTATGATGTATTTAAATGAGTAGTTATTGTTGCAAACTCCATTAGAAATTTTAATTGAGATTAGTTTTGGAATAAGGGAAAGGGGGATGTGATTAAAAAAATTGGGTTCAATTTTTCTCATTTGGAATTTCATAAATAAAAAAGAAAATTTCTTCAAACATTTTTTTGAGAGGATTAATATTCAACAGCATAGTGAATTGCTCTAAGAGAAAACAAAAATTTTTAGTTCATTAGAACACATTCATTCGGTGTCAGAAACCTATGCTGTGTCAACTATTTAATCACAATCCAAATTTAGAGCTGAATCCAGCTTGAATGTTGTGTCCATACTTGCCCCAACCGTTCAGGGTTCAACCTCTGCGGTCGTATAAAGCTACGCCCTGCGGAGCATCTGGTTTTTAAATGTCATTGTATTCTTGAATAGAGCATGCAAGTGACAGAACATGGTAAGAAGTAATTAAATGATCAAATCAAACAACTTTATTTAAAAAAAGAAATTATAAATTTGGCTTAAAATTAATAAGGTGTACAGAGATTTCGAGCATTAGCTAATGCATATGAATCCAAATTCACTTTGGTATTGAAAATTCTGATCAAGGATTATATTTTCCCTTCATCTTTTACAGGAACTGGTATAGAATATGGAACAGTAGTTATATACACATGTAAAGCAAGTTGTTGGACTGAGTCAAACAAAGGGCATACTGAACATGTGTTTATACAGTCAGATCCTGATCAGCATTTGTTGAAATAATTGTATTAAAAAAAAACTAATGACATTTCATCATTCTTCATATTCATATAGATATAGGCAACAGTAGTATACCACTGTTCAAAAGTCATATCTATTATCAATAGTCATGAATGAACATCACACATAAGCTTCTGGAAATGAGACTAACGATAATGTCTGTCATTTGAAAAAAAGGATATCTTTTGAATGTACATCCAATGGCCTATTGAGTTTACCAATAGTATCATAGAAGGATTTGTTATATTCCCACTCTAAAAACAAGGACTTTATTGCACTAACCTTTCCATTCATTTGTCAATTTTTTTACATTCACATATATTTTGTCACACTTTTCTCAGGAACTACAAACTGAGTAGAATGACTTCATATTTGGTCTTCAGATTGACAGTGGTTTGTTATGTTGTGAGAGAGCTTTCTGTTCTGTCTGAATATAAAAAAGAATGTGGTATGATTGCCAATGAGACAACTCTCAACAAAAGACCAAAATGATACAAAATTAATTAACAACTGTAGATCACCACACGGCCTTCATAAATAAGCAAAGCCCATACCACATAATCAGCTGTAAAAGGCCCGAAATGACAATGTTAAACAATTAATTCTTGTTCTTCTTCTCCCTGTTTTTTTTATTTAAAAGTTTACTAGAGGCTCTAAAGAGCCTGTGTCGCTCACCTTGGTCTATGTGCATATTAGAAAATGGACACACATTATAGACAATCATAAAATTCATGACAAAATTGTGTTTGGTGATGGTGATGTGTTTGTAGATCTTACTTTACTGGAAATTCTTGCTGTTCACAATTATCTCTATCTTTAATGAACTTAGCCAAGTAGTTTCAGAGGAAAATATTTTGTAAAAATTTATTATAAAGGGCAATAACTCCTTCAGGGGTCTAATGACCATTTTGTTCATGGTGACTTATTTGTAGATCTTACTTTGTTGTACATTATTTCTGTTTACAGTTTATCTATATCTATAATAATATTGGAGATATTAACCAAAAACTGCAAAATTAACTGAAAATTACCAGTTATGGGGGAGCAACCCAACAACGTGTTACCTGATTTGTTGGGTTGCTTGATTTGTCTGAAAATTTCACGGCTGATAGATCTCAACCTGATGAACATTTTTACTCCATGTCAGATTTGCTTTAAATGCTTTCAGTCTTTGGTTTCAGAGATATAAGCCGGACAACGGGACGCCAAGTGATGAGAAAAGCTCACTTGGCCTTATAGGCCAGGTGAGCTAAAAATGGAGATTTTTATCATAACTGCACTTTCAACTTCTATTGCTACTTGTGCTGTTCTGTCTTCTGTATCAAATACCCTATGATCTGCACACTTGGTCTCAGAAATCAAATTTAGTTCTATCAAATCTCGTCAAGTTATACGCCAAAAGACTGAAATCTATGGTAAATGTTCAAAACAATGGAAGTCTATTTTACCAGACTTAATCAAACAAGTTGAACGGTAAAAATTGTAAACATCTGTTACACTCCTGACTTTCCCTAAAAAATTATTAAATAATTATAATTAAACCCAGTACATTTGTTGTGGTTGACCCATTACATATCAAAACTTAAAGAACAAATACAATGCTTCCCTTGACTTTAAATGTTTATGAGGTATCACTATAACGGATTAACCATGTAATTCTTTAAGATGAATGAATCCATTGTTCAGGCTACCAAATAGAAAATCTATGATTAGTGTCTGTTTAAATGCTACTTACTCTACTTGGATGGCAGAGTATAATCACTTTTAAGCTTGATTTCATTAACAGCAAGTGTTATTCAACACAGTACTATGATTATAGCTTTTTTGTTATCTATAATACCAGTATTAAAGAGTTATGTACATATTGAACTTTTGTTACTGTTACTTTTCCACTGATCACAATTAAAAGAGGGAGGACTATTTTCAACCTCGCTACACGTTCAAATTTCAGTGCCTATTTCAAGTCAGAAATCGCATTTATGGTTTTCTTGTTATAGCTCGTTAAATATCAGAAATAGATTGCTTATGTACCTGGCATACAAGTGAGAGATTTAGCAAGCTATAAAAACCAGGTTTAATTCAACCATTTTCTACATTATATAATGCATGTACCAAGTCAGAAATATGACAGCTTTGAAGTGTTTCAGCTTTTGAATTTACCGTTTGGTAAAGGACTTTCCGATTTGAATTTTCCTTGGAGTATGGTATTTTTGTTATTCTGAGCCTATTAGAATATTGAGTCCTCTGTTCTTATCATCATCCTAATTTATTTGACATTATTAACTTTTTCGCTCACCTGTAACTTTTACAAAAATCTTCTCCTCTGAAACTACTGGGCCAAATTAAACCAAACTTGGCCACAATCATCATTGGGGTATCTAGTTTAAAAAATGTGTCCGGTGACCCGGCACACCAACCAAGATGGTCGCCATGGCTAAATAGAACATAGGGGTAAAATGTAGTTTTTGGCTTATAACTCAAAAACCAAAGCATTTAGAGCAAACGTTTGGTAAAATTGTTCATCAGGTAAAGATCTATCTGTCCTGAAATTTTCAGACAAATCGGACATTCCGTTGTTGGGTTGCTGCCCCTAAATTGGTAATTTTAAGGAAATTTTACTGTTTTTGGTTATTATCTTGAATATTATTATAGATAGAGTTGAACTGTAAACAGCAATAATGTTCAGCAAAGTAAGATTTACAAATAAGTCAACATGACCGAAATGGTCAGTTGACCCCTTTAGGAGTTATTGCCCTTTATAGTCAATTTTTATCCATTTTTCATAAATCTTAGTAATCTGTTACAAAAATCTTCTCCTCTGAAACTACTGGGCCAAGTTAAACCAAACTTGGCCACAATCATCTTTGGGGTATCTAGTTTTAAAAATGTGTCCGGTAACCCGCCATCCAACCAAGATGGCCCCCACGGCTAAATAGTTATCAAAGGTACCAGGATTATAATTTAGTACGCCAGACGCGCGTTTCGTCTACATAAGACTCATCAGTGACGCTCAAATCCAAATATGTATAAATCCAAACAAGTACAAAGTTGAAGAGCATTGAGGATCCAAAATTCAAAAAAGTTGTGCCAAATACAGCTAAAAATAGAACATAGGGGTAAAATGCAGTTTTTGGCCTATAAATCAAAAACCAAAGCATTTAGAGCAAATCTGAAAGGGGTAAAATTGTTAATCAGGTTAAGATCTATCTGCCCTGAAATTTTCAAATGAATCAGACAACCCTTTGTTGGGTTGCTGCCCCTGAATTGGTAATTTTAAGGAAATTTTGCTGTTTTTGGTTATCTTGAATATTATTATAGATACAGATAAACTGTAAACAGCCATAATGTTCAGAAAAGTAAGATTTACAAATAAGTCAACATGACCGAAATGGTCAATTGACTCCCTAAGGAGTTATTGTCTTTTAAAGACAATTTTTAACAATTTTCAAAATAATTGTAAATTTTTACTTACATTTTCCACTGAAACTACTGGGCCAAGTTCATTATAGATTGAGATAATTGTAAGCAGCAAGAATGTTCAGTAAAGTAAGATGTACAAACACTTCACCATCACCAAAACATAATTTTGTCATGAATCCATTTGCTTCCTTTGTTTAATATTCACATAGACCAAGGTTAGCGACACAGGCTCTTTAGAGCCTCTAGTTTATATTAGAGCGTCATTCACAGTCTCTTGTAGACGAAACACGTCCAGCGTAATTTAAATTCTGGTTTCTAAGAAGAGATAAATTAGGCACAAGGATTTAAAGCTAACAATGTCACATTGTGTTGGCACTTGTCTTTTGTTGAAGAAAGTAGTTTGACCCTTACTTCCTATTTTTGTGTCATTTGTTTGCTTTCTTATATTATATTCAGTCATATCTTGTAAATTACGGCAACAGTAATTTACCGGTGTTAAAATCTCATAAATCAATTTAGAAGGTAAAAATCAAAAATCTGGGGCTTTGATTCAAAAGAATTGAGAGAAGAAATGTGTCAACAGGACAAATACGTTACCAGTTACCCGCCATGCACACATTTGTAACCTATATATAAAGAAATAAAAATATGTTTATTATCAGATTTATAGGTTCAATGCATTATGGAAAAAATGTTTGGTTTACAATTCAGATTGGTCTTTTTTAAAGTCTGTACTCTTAAGGCATACAAATAATATGAATTTACTTCTTTTATTCTTGATACATCATGTACATCTATCTCAGATTTAGAATTTCTATGTTGGTGTTTTATACCGGACCAGAATCTCTGCTGGTCGACAATTAATCTGTCCCCAAGATTCTACCAAGAAAACTAGTAGAATAAAAAAATATACTACTGTTATTTCAGGGGCGGATCCAGCCATTTTAAAAAGGGGGGGGGGGGGGGGGGGGGTTCCTAACCCAGGACAAAGGGGATGTTCCAATTACATGTCCCCATTCAAATGCATTGATCGTCCAACAAAAAGGGGGGTTCCAACCCCCGGAACCCCCCCCCCCCCCCCCGCCCTTCTGGATCCGCGCCTGTATTTACATAAACTATTGATGAATTGGTAGTAATACCACTAAATGGCATACATAAAAAAAAATGAATATATTTGTTCTTTGTGTTGTCCTTATGATTCTTCATAGTTTGTTTTAGCATTTTAACATGGTACTCGTTATTGTTGCCCAAGATTAGAAATCATGCCCATTTCTGACCTAATGGTTTAATCGGGTAAATTGCCTTGTCAACCTTATAATTTTAAATAACTGTCATTCAACGCAGTTTGACATTGTTTCTCTTTAAAAGTCAGGAGCATAGTAGGTGAAACAAGACTTGTTGGCGGTCTCCTGGACAGGACTAGCTACTACATTGTTGTTATGCTTAGAGTTCTGCTAAAAGCCCAGATAGCAGGGCTCCTGGGTGATCAGGGTACTGCATACTCCCTTTATACAAGTCATGGTAGGATGTTGTACATTTCTATCACCATTAATTATAATGTACTTTAAGCTCAGTCTTTAAAAAAGTTACACCTGCAGAAAAAAGTATTTGTAAGTGTTAACACAGAGTAATGAAGGTGAGTATTTAAACTACACCATGAAATCAATTATTTAAGCGTTTGTTTACTACCTACTGAAACTTTCTGCGTTATGTTAGTCCCAGGTGGTGTGCTATATATTACACTGTAAAATCAATGCTTTAAATGCCCATTAAGCAAACCATTTTTTTGTTGGCACTGGCTACGGTTACATGGAAATGTAACAATAATAAAAATATTATTGTTACATTGGAGACTAATTGCTGGAATGCAAAGTTGGGTGAGGAACCGATTAATTACAAATGTAAAAATAATTACTGAGGCTACGGTTACATTACGTTATTGTTACATGGAAAAACAGCAATGTACGCTAGATTGATTAAACTTAAATCTTCTATAGTTGTATTGCTTCATTCTTTCATATGTACTAAACAATACTTGTGTAATTTAATACTGATAAATAATAAAATATTATTATTCAACAAATGGTGTACAACTTGAATAGTTTTACTACGTATTAATGGTTTTGATGTTCTTAAAGATACTACTCAAGTTTAGGAGTGTGATTGTCAAAGGCGAAAAATATAGTTCAATGGTTTCACATTTTTTAAAGTATTTAACTGCACACCTACTCTTATTACTGTCATTATACTTTGGACCAATTTTGTTTATGGTGAAAAAAATAAAACTTGGGATGCGTTTTAAACGAAACTGAAACAATATCAAGACATACATTTCATATAGCTTTATAACTTGACGCAAATTGATAATCAAAAGCAAAGTTTGCTAAATGTAACTTAAATACTAAGAAATTCTGTATGTACACGTATCTGTGGAGGACGTAATTTCGTTCATCAAAAATGTGTCGGACTTTAAAAACAACTTACTGGATTTGTAGAAATTGTCATTGTAAATAAAAAATTACAGTAAATGAATTGTATGTTATAAATGTATGTAATAAATGTCCTCAACTTTTATTATTTAGTACATATTACTAGTCCCATCGCACATTGCTTTTTTTCATGTAACAATAACGCAATGTAACCGTAGCCTCAATAATTATTGTTACATTCGTAATTAAACCGGTCCTTACCCAACCATGCATTCCGGCATTTAGTCTCCAATGTAACAATAATATTTTTTATTATTGTTACATATTTATGTAACCGTAGCCAGTGCCTTTTTTATTTCAATTTTGCCTATTAACTTAAAGAAAAAAAAGAATAGAAAACAGGACTTTATTTTAGTTGATATGGTCTGAAACACTATTCAACCCCTTTTAGGAGTTTGGCATTAAACTAGGATTTTTTAACTATTTTTTGCGTTTTAGGTAAAACCTATACTAGTAGATAAAGAGAAACTTCAAAAAGAAATACAATTTCAGCAAGGCGTGACCTACAAAAAAGTCTCATATAGGTCCTTACATGAGTTATTGCCCTTATATAATGAAGAGTTTATACTTTACTATGCAGTTTTCTGTCAAAAACTGTAGAAGTGAGAGAATGTTAGCAACGAAGCAAAGCACAAAATCACCGAGTTCTATTCTTGAATTATATTTCTAGTCATTTTGTTGGGAAAAAGCCATTGTTGAATATGCACACAGACTGGGGCCAGATGAGCGACACAGCCTCTTTAGAGCTTCTGAGTTTCTTTTCTATTTTGTCTTTTCATTTTTGTGCCTTAATATGTATATGGACTTAACATCAATATGAGATCAGTTTGATTTTTAGAAATTCCATTATTAAACGTGACATATGCACTATTGAGTCACTCAAAGGGAAGTATATACTATTTAAAGACCAATTTATCACTGGATATGCTAATATAGTTTTGTATATTCTTCCTTATATAATCATTGTATTGTTCTGTCAACCTTTTTGAACTTCCTTTTTCAAATAACTTTAATATAATATTACTTGTGCTTGCGTGTTTGCGGAATGAAGGGGTTTGCCGTTTTCTGCTGGCTCGCTTCCCTGGTCTTTGTTTGGACAATATCATGTGCAGCTGAAGGTAAACAATAGATAATATATATACTGTTTTGTGGTATTTACAGCCGTATTTCTCTTTTTTTACGTCCGAATTTATTTAGGCTTTTGGTGACATGAATATGACAATCGATGTCCCTTCTTTTGATCTGTTTTATCTTTTCATTTTGCCATTTGATTAGGGACATTCTGTTTTGAATTTTCCTCGGAGTTCAGTATTTTTGTGAGTTTACTTTTTGAGATAAAATAAAAAGTAATAAAAATCATATCAAAAGTGATGATTGATCATTTATAAGGAGACATTTGAACTTTAATCATATTCATGTCAGTTTCTAATAGAAATGTCTTTATTTTGCGTAGTTTTTCGGGGGAAATTATTTAACAAGAACGATTCTTTCATATTAAAAATCATAAAGGTTTCTACGTTCTCGGCTACAATTGCAGAACTGTGGATCTCGCCTACGTACTATTGCTGCCGTCAGTTTTAAAATTGTTTTTTTTTAATTGCCTTGGTATGATTGAAAAACCTTTTTTGCTAATGCCAACGGAATGCATTTAGTTTTTGATCGTTTTCATGATTAAACTTGTCACAAATTATAAATACATTTGTTCTCAGTCAAAAGCTATTAAAGATATAAACTAGAGGCTCTAGAGCCTGTGTCGCTCACCTTGGTAGATGTGCATATTAAACAAAGGACACAGATGGATTCATGACAACATTGTATTATGGTGATGGTGATGTGTTTGTAGATCTTACTTTACTGAATATTCTTGCTACTTACAATTATCTCTATCTATAATGAAATTGGCCCAGCAGTAACAGTGTAAAATATTTTGTAAAAATTTACATAATTTATGAAAATTTTTAAAAATTGACTATGAAGGGAAATAACTCCTTAAGGGTTCAATTGACTATTTTGATCATTTTGACTTATTTTTAGGTCTTAATTACTCTGCTGTACATTATTGATGTTGACAGTTTATCTCTATCTATTATAATATTCAAGATAATAACCAAAAGCTGCCAAATGTTCTTAAAACTTCCAATTCAGGGGTAGCAACCCAACAACGAGTTGCCTGAGTGGTCTAAATATTTCAGGGCAGATAATCTGAACCTAATGAACAATTTTATCCTTGTCAGATTTGCTCTAAATGCTTTGATTTCAGAGATATGAGCCAAAAACTGCATTTTACCCTATGTACTATTTTGAGCCATTTTGGTTAGCGGACGGGGTCATCGGACACAATTTTAAAACAATATACCCTAATGATGATTGTGGACAAGTCTGGTTAAACTTGTCTCAGTAGTTTCAGAGGAGAAGTTTTTTGTAAAAGATTACAAAAATTTATGAAAAATTGTTAAAAATTGACTCCTTAATGTGACTTATTTGTAGATCTTACTTTGCTGTTTACAGTTTATCTCTATCTTTAATAATATTCAAGATAATAACAAAAAAACGGCAAAATTTCCTTAAAATTACCAATTCAGGGGCAGCAACCTAACAACGGGTTGTCTGATTCATCTGAAAATTTCAGGGCAGATAGATCTTGACCTGATTAACAATTTTACCCCTGTAGATTTGCTCTAAAAGCTTTGGTTTTAGAGATATAAGCATAAATCTTCATTTTACCCCCTATGTTCTATTTTTATCCGTGGTGGCCATCTTGATTAGTTGACCTGGTCACTTGACACATTTTATAAACTAGATACCCCAATGATGATTGTGGCCAAGTTTGGTTAAATTAAGCCCAGTAGTTTTAGAGGAGAAGATTTTTGTAAACGACGACGACGACGACGGACGACGACGGAAGGCGGACGGCACGTGATGAGAAAAGCCCACTTGGCCCTATGTGCCAGGTGATCTAAAAAACAAGTGTTTCAAAAAATAAAACACTAGATGACGCATAGACAAAGGCATTTCCCGACTAAAGAAAGCATGCATTAATACATTATTAAAAACATGACCGAGTGGTTTTGGTGGACACCTTAATAAATATTAGACCATATATTCCCCTTGACTGTCAAATGGAGATTGTCAGTCGTAGAGTTGTCAATATTTGTGTTGACATAAACATATAACGAGAAAGAGGGAGAGAAAAAACTATAAAAGACCACAATTTTGAAGATGTAAAAATTGATAAATTTACAAATTTAGATCAATTTATATACTTGTGGTTACAAAATTTCATAAAATATACATGACTTTTGAAATTGTTTAATTAGATTATTACAAAATCGTTTTAAAATTTGAAGGAAATGTCACAGAAAGTGCCTTGGACAGCCTTTTAGGTAAGTACATTTCGTGTAAGACATAAAAACGTAACAATTTCTGTAAACACAATAAACTTGTAAGTCTTCATTTTCATTAACGCTTAATTTGCTAAATATATATAGGAAGATGTGATATAAGTACCAATGAGACACCTCTCCATCCAAGTAACAATTTATAAAAGTAAATCATTATAGGTCTAGATCCGGCTTCAAACACGGAGCCTTGGCTCACACCGAACAGCAAGCTATAAAGGGGCCCCAAAAAATACTAGTGTAAACGGGAAAACCAACGATCTAATCTATTTATAAAAACGAGAAACACTTATGTATCACATACACAGACGACAACCAATGAACATGAGATTCAGTATACATTGTCAATGTTGCACTGATACGTTCAAATAGTATGATGCCGTTTTCTTTTTGTAGCACGTATAGTTTCATCAATATAAAATATCAAACGTAAATCGACCCATTCTTTCGTATGGCAAGCTGTTATAAATCTATTCCTTATTTAATCATACATCAAAATATCATTTATCAATATCAATATTTTTATAATAAAAACTAGAATTTAATATGAAAAATTCCAATAATTTTTTAAATATTAATAAATGAATGTTAATATTAGAGAATAATTTTTAATATAAAAAAAACATGAATTATTAACATTATATTTGTCACAAAATTTTCCTTAACTGTTATACTGAATTACTCCCCACTTTGCATTTATAAAAAATAACCTAATGGGGAAAGAAAACAACTCATTTTCACAAACTGAAAATTCATGTTTAACTTTTTTTCTGTTTTCAATGCAACGGAAAATCTATAAAAGCAAATTTCGTTTCTTCAAGAAATAGTCAATATGCATTTATAACCAAATATAACTATTTGTGCATTCTTTTATGTCTTTGTGAGGGCAGCACTTATTCAGATTTTTAAATATGGCTTACGAACTACAGTGAATATTGAGAAAATACCGTGTTATTTTTATTTAAAATACCTGTATACTTAAAACTCTTTATTTGCAGAAAATTTGAAAGACCACACAACTAATGTGTTGAAATTTGAGCCCAGACCTGTTACAGGGACTTGCCGCTGTGCTAATGCTTCTTGTGGATGTTGCCAGACATTGTCAATTGCAAAATTACATATAAAGAAAGAAGGTAAAAATTACACAGGCACTCACAAATTTCACTCACATCAATTTCACGTGAATTTAAACTCTGTGAATCTCACGAATTTCACCTCAAACGAGCTTATACGTGAAACTCACCTTGACATGGTTAAACCAGTTTTTGTGAGTTTCCCGTGAATCTCTTGTGAAAAACATGAATTTTTGTTATAGAGTAATTCAAAAATCATCTAAATTTTCAAATTTGATTAAAGGCATGCAAACTATCACTTCTTTTTTTTTTTTTGGGGGGGGGGGGGGGGGAGGGGGATTTCACGTGAAATTCGTGTGAAAAATTTCATATCAGATTCATGTGAATCTCAATTCATGTGGAATTCACATTTAAATTTTCACGTGAGTTTATGTATAAGCTCGTTTTAGGTGAATGTCACTTGAAATTATTCATGTGAATTTCACGTGAGATTCATGTGAAATTCATGTGAGCAAATATTGCCTGTGTAGCAAGGTGATGTATCACATTTACATGTACAATTGTGTAGATGATTACGTTACCGGGTCCTTCGTCGTGTTGCATCAGCATAATAGGCATTATTACAAAAAGACTATTTTTGGACGTAGAAAAAATGTTTCTCATTCTACGAAAATTGTTGCTTTTAGAACCAAATAACTTGATATAAAATACGTTACCGGGTCCTTCTTCACGTTGCATTAGCATAATAGGCATTATTTGGCACACGAGTAATTCATATTACAAAAAGAGTACTATTTTAGAACGTAGAAAAAATGTTTCTCATTCTACGAAAATTGTTGCTCTTTAGTACCAAATAACTTGACATTAAAAATAAAGCAGCATTCGAAAAAAAACTGCTGTACTATATTAACACCAAACAAAATATGAAGTCATATACAAAATCTATAATAAAACTTTTCTGAGAAACCGATGTGACTTTCTCATTTAACTAATTTTAATTGTTCTTGTCCTTGACATGAATTTATAGGAAGAAAACCTGTTGATTTGAATATTAAAAGAAAAAAAACTATTTTTCTAAATGGACATTGTTTTATTATTACTTATACACATATCAATTGAACCATATTTTACACCATAATAATTATGAGGAAAAATTTAAAAATAAACAGTTAAGATTTTACTTGTCATTTTGAAAATTGATATGAATGTCTTCATTTTCCTAGATAAAAGTTTTCCACAGAGCATGCATACCATTTACATCATAATCATTACCACTCGGAGTTGGTACCGTTCTACCATATCAAAATGATTATTTTATGGTCGCATTTCTAGTTCGCTGATTATGTATAAAGTTTCACTTCTCTAAGTCAAAATGAAGATACGAAGAATAAAGGCAACAGTAGTATATCGTAGTTCAAGGGTCTAAACTTGATTAAGTAAAAATTGATCCGGGTCACACACCAAAACTGAGGGAAACACATCAACTATAAAAAGAAAACAACGGAACAACAAAAACACAACTGCAACAAAAACAAACGCCAACATACCTAGGAACGTACTATTTGATAAATACTGCCATATTAACTGCCTTTCACAGATCTTTAAACGCGAACTTTTTTTTAGAAACAAGATCATATAAACTATAAAGTTTAATATTTGTTAGATTTCCAAAATTACTATTCGACCAGTATTTCGCGATTCAATGCTAGCACGATTTAAATTTTACATTTAAGGTTGTAGATATCCCGTTCATATATAATCTAATTGTACTTCAAGTTAATTCTTTATTTTTTATGTTCTATAAAATGTTGCCATTGTTAACTGAAACGATTGCCATTAGTTTATCTACACAATTCCACAATAATACTCCTGTAATTCATTTCAGTTTGCATCAATGTTAAGTATCTAAAGAAAGAGATTGGATTTCTTTTGACCGTCACTCTAGATGGAAAATCCATAATAAAGAAAGAAGTGTCAGGTACGTCTATCAGCTGTTTTATGTATCTGTTATTTTTTTTAAATTTAATAAAGGATCTATTAAACTTTTATTCTTTTATCAACATATAAGAGAAAGAGAGGATGAGAGAGTTTTCTAGAAATAATAAGAAATTGACCGAAATCATAACATTTATTTAATATATTTTTGCTATGAATTTACATTAATCGTTTTTTATTTTTACTTTAAACAGTCCAAAATCCACCACTGATCTGTCTCAAAGTTCCTCTCGTGAAAAAGCTGAAGAAACTTGCTAGCATATGTATAGAGTTTTCCGAAGTACATGTTGGGAAGGATGGCTTATCCGGATGTTCTGAGCTTACTGTACACTTTGTGTTCATCAAAGTGTTAAAGTTAAAAATGGGATGCTTCAGAATTCCATTCTCTGAGTACGAACTGAATATAATTCAACAACAAGGAGTTGAATATTTGCTACCAGGTATTGACCAGTCAGAGGGATCAAAAACTGAGAAAATGATTAAATCCAACAGTATTCTCTTCCAAAATAGTGATGGATGGAACACCATGTTATATGAAAGAAATTCTGATTACTATAGTTAGTATATTACATGCTCATTCAATGTTCAATTTACAATATCAAGTGTGTCTGTACATTTTTGCTCACTTAGTACTATTGACTTTCTTGAAACCCACCTCCGTCGTTAGTCGTCGTCTTTAACTTATAAAATGTCGTCACCTCTGAAATCATTGCACCAGTTTTAACAATACCTGCCCTACTCGGACTAATCTTTATGGTATATAGTTTTTCATTTCATTATTTCGTTACTGCAATCAACCATATGGCTAATAACTTTGAAGATACGCTAAAAAGTTAAACTTTTACTCACAGATTGTCCAAACGTATGGCAATTTGAAATGAGTAATTTGGCACTTTTGTATTTTTGAAAAACGTTTTATTGTTTGATTAAAGTTTATACTGCATCCCATTTTATTCTATATATCTACATAACATATGTCTATTTTAAGTAAATACCCAAGTCCAAAATTCATTTTAGTTAATTCTAACACATTGTTTTCTGAAACTACTTTTTAAAAAGTAAAACAATTTTTATCAAAAAAATGTCCTTGTTCTACAATATCACGCATGCAGATGTTTTTGACTAACAACAGGAAATTATCCATTAAATGAACTATATTAAGATATACAATGATTGACAACTTCCTATTTGCACAATAGTTCAATTGACTAAGGAAGAATAGTAATTTCCTTTTCATTAGATAAATAGCTTGGGAACAGAGTTAGCACACTCAGTTATAAGGTTTAGGCCGAACGATGAAGACCTTGGCTGTTCTTTGTGTCACTTTATTATTGTTGGTGGATGTATCCTTTGGTCTAGGTTTGTTCAAATTTATTCATTTAGTAGATGATTCAAATGTCAACTTGAAAAATCATTTGAAACTTTAGATAATTTATTTACGGAAAACTAAATGGTTGCCTGAATACATATCATTGTTTCAATATACAAGAATTTAAAAGAACTTTATCATTTACAATTTATAATCGCATAACAACAATTTAAAAAAAGACATTTTACATGAGTATTGATTCAGTTTTTTTTTTTTTTTTAAGTTTTACCAGAAGATCAGCCAGCAGAAGAAATATATATTGGTGACGATCCATCTATTGGTGATGAAATAGTAGCTACAGAAGATGGATGCCATTGCAGCGGGCAAACTTGCAATTGTTGCAAAACGGTGACCCTTAAATTAATTTCATTGACTAAACAAGGTACTTGAATATTTACCCATTAAAGGAGAAGCGCACACGCCCGCACACAACGCCCAGTTTCCTGCGAAATAAAAAAAATGTAATAAGATCAGTTGATATAAAAAAGTAAAATACCGATAATACCGAAAAATTCAAAACGGACAGTCCCTTGTTATGGCAAAATCAAAATCTTAAACATATCAAACGAATGGAGAACAACTGTCATATTCAGGATTTGGCAAGGCATTAACCAATAGCTATATGTAGAGAAATGTTGGATTAGACCTGGTTTTAAAAACTTACTACATCTTCACCTAAAACACAATCTTTTCAATACTAAATTTTGCTAAACGTAATAAATTCAAAATTACAATGATCGAAAATCTTTCATACAAGCAAGTGACAGATATAGTTTCATAACATTTAAAGTTATATACAATAACTGATAAATTTGTTCTTTCTTTAGTATGTGCCAACCTTGTATTTGACCAACAGGGTCTGGGATTTGAACTCCAGCTTTCGATTGACGGAAAGGTAGTCCTTCATCATAAAGTTGAAGGTGAGATATAAAGCTTTAACATAATTTGCATGTTATTTCTAATTCGAAAAAATTAACGACCATATGAAACAGAAAAATATGTATGTACAAATATTGTAAAACTATATCGATTCTTTATTTACTTGTATATATATCGATTTGTTTAACTGTTTTTCTTTTTGCTTCTTTTTTTTTTATTCTTTTCGAGAACTTCGTCTTCATTATATATATTTCCTGTAGTTGGTGTGAATACATATTTTGAAGGAATTCGATGTTTGGTGTACCACGGTAGACTTAAATGTACTTTTTGACAATATAACTGAATGATTATGTTATGCATCCGTGTATTGATTATTGGTATATGAACGCTTTAGTAAGGTAAATTTGCTGAATAAAGTCACTAAGTTTGTTGTCTTTCGAAGCTTAACTTTTTTAGTTCTACCAAAACGCTAATGAGCCACCAAAAATGCAGGCAGATAGGTTTTAGTAATTCCAAAAAACATTTTGGTTAATGATTCTTTGATCGCAATTACAGAAAATGCCATGTTTTCCCTGCCCAATTAGTCACTAATTTTTATTTTCACATTAATCTATTATTGAATGGAATCTTACAAAATTTGGTTGTTTGAAGTTATTATTGCTTCATTTTTACCTGTTTATCTGTTGAAATTCCTGCGTGTATTATGCCAGAGTGTGAAATCTAATCATGTAACAGTTATTGTAAATAAAGACAGTGATGACAGCTCTGAAGTTCGAAATGATTTAAGAAATATTATTTTATAGTGACATTTGTATGTTCACTGTAAAAAATATATTTATAATTTGTTTGTTCTATCCTCATTTTGTCACCAACGTTTTTTCATGATTTACGCTGGTTTAAAATGGAATTTAGAATTTACTGAAATAACTGTAATATTTTGTCTGTCTATTCGAAATAACATTAAAAAAAATGTGTTGCACACTGTTAGGGACGACATCAAAAGTTCAATGAAGGATAAAAAACTTAATTCACATAGTTTTTTAACTGTCTATGTGGTATTATGGGCTGTGCTGAATGTACAAGACCGTACAGTGACCTATACTTATTAATTTTTGTGTCATTTGGTCTCTTGTGGAGAGTTGTCTCATTGTTAGTCATACCGCGTCTTCTTATCTTAATAAAAGTTTATAATGTAAAATATGTCTAAATTTGAATTTGATAAACAAAAATCTAAAAAAATAAAACCTTTAGAATACCATTTGTCTTCAAAACGAAAAACTTGGTGTCTGAACCAAACAGGTTAATTTGCATTTTCAGAGTTCATATTATTGTTATTGATAAAAACAAGGGATTTGAAAGTTTAGTATTGCCAGTTCTTACTTTTTTACAACATTGTCATATAATACAGAGAATTTGTACAAGCACTTCTGAAAATGAATTTTTTAGTCTTATTTTGCTGATATCATTCATATTAAACCAACACTGAAGAAGTGAGTAAATAAAGTAAAACAAAGACCGATCTGCCTATTTTTTAACATTAAAAGTCAATTTGATAGTTTAAAATCAAGATCCGTCTAAATCACAGATTCTTGCCAGACACTCACAATGTATGCTGCTTCACTTCAATTTTATTTGTATATCTGAGTTCAATTATCTAGTGAAATTTTGAAAAAAAGACCGCTCAGTTTTCCTTTGTAGCATAAGTGAACATACGGGCGGTGTTCATAGGGGGACAGTTAACACAAAGTCTTTACACGCTAAAATTATTCAGATACTCTTAAAGAAGGAGTATAAACTTCTGCACATTGCTGATATTGTGTAAACTGAAAAAGAAAGATATCAACATTGGCCAACAATACCTAAGCGATGTTATAATTTCATAAATTACTTCAATTAAAAAAATACAAATCAAAGTAAATACAAAATCTGATGAAATCTGAAGGGAGCAATACCTAATACCTTGTCAGTGTAAGCCTCTATGGCTATGTTAGTATCATAATACTACATAATTTTTATTCTGTTCTCAATAGAAAAAATGTTGCTTGATAATTTTTTTCAATCAATTTTGCTTTTCAGCAAAGAATCCATCACCTGTTTGTGTAGAGATTCCACTGCATGGAATGCAAATCAAAGTTTGTATTGAATTCACGAACTTGAAAGTGAGCACCACAGGCATGTCTGGATGTCTGGATCTTAGCGCAAAGATGACGCGAGAATACAAGTTCCAACTTGGATGCTTCAAAATCCCTCCTTCAGGTATGACAGTAAAAACAGTTTCTCTAATATTTACATATTATTAAAAAATAATAGAGAGCTGGTGTTATTTGAATCTTAAGATTACGCTTAGCTTGTTTCGAAAAAAATATGTCGGTTTCAACCGTCATTTTAGGGTGTTCTCAAAATTAGTATGTTTTAACCGAAAAAAATAAATGTTGGTGATTCCTAATTATATATTATATTATACGATATTTTTTATCAACACTTCTTCATTAAAAACACGAAAAAATCTATTTGAATAGTTTGCAAACGAACCATGCTCACCGTGAATATGGTCAGTTGTTTTTTAATCTACGACGCCAACTAACGTTAACCCGAAGAGAAACTAGGAAAAATCCGAAGGGACTGTTCATCGAATGTAATCTGGAGAATCATATTGGTGATAAATAAAATACCAAGAAGACTTCAAAATCACAACGAAATACATAAAAACATGTAAGCAGCGACAATTCAAATTCGAACAATAACAATATAATTAAGGATGTAACACGATTTGAGTCATTACTATTCAAATGACTAGTAATAAGTATCTTATTTCTTTCCTGGATAGATCATCCCCTTGGTGACCTATTATCTGAAAGTGGGGTTGTTGTAACAACAGGGGAAGGATGCACGTGTACTGCTAATGGTTGCAACTGTTGCAAGACGATAACGATGAAAGGAATCACAAAGACAGGTATGTGCTAAACATCAAAAGAAAACAGACACGAAAAAGTAAGATAACAAAAATACTAAACTCCGATGAAAATTCAAAACGAAAAGTCCAAAATCAAATGGCAAAATCAAAAGCTCACGCAAAAGGCATGCAGAAATGTTTTATATCTATAATTCGGTATATTTAGATATCTAATTAAGTTAAACATCTGATACAAATAATTAGCGACATGAGAAAATTGAAATGTTGGTAAAATGTACAGGGGTTTTTAATTTATTGAAGTGAAGGTACACATGCTATTGGTGTTTCGTGCTTTTAAGTAATTTGTAAACGGAAAAGAACTTAATCAGTTGAACCGAAGTAAAATTATTTTTGTAATTAATTATCGTTATTATTTTTGTGAAAGACCATATTTAAAATACTTTGACGCTTCTCTTTCTTTTTAGTGTGTGTTAATCTGCTTTACAAAGGCTTGAACGTCGACGTTAAACTCCAAGTTGACGGAAAAGTTTATTTTTCCAAGGAATTCGAAGGTATCTATATGAAAATAGTTGGTAATAATTTATTTTGATTTGTCTTAACCTTTTTTGTGTAAATTCGATATTTTGAAGGAAAATCGAACAGAGTGATACAGCTAATTTAGTAATATGGGTTTTTTTTCGTTACGATATCCCATCTTTAGCGATAGAAATATTTCATATTACAGTTTTTGTAACGTCTCAACAATACTTTTTTTTTATATATATATATATAAAAGAGACAGTAGATACCAATGAGAACATTTAAATCTCACAGTTTGAAGAAAAATTAACAACGTGACGACAAAAAAAAAGACGAAAAATCAAACATGTCCCTGAAAAGCTACATTCAAAATCAAAGATTAAGAAACACAAACTCCACAAAAAACGTAGGTAAACCGGTGCTATCAAAAGTTAAGCAGTTCCAGTCTAACATATGGCACTATTCGTGTTGCTCATGAAAGTTCAAATCCACTGATCAATTGCATACCTTAGGATAATGTCCCATGAGGGATTGTGGTTACCATAATTCACACACAATCGTGGTCATATGTGATAAAGATATTCCAGGACTGCCAACCAACTTTCTTAATGATGCATCATGCTATATGAGTTACAGTAATAAGCTTGTGTTTTAAAAATTAAGAAGAAACATAGTGAATATAAATCTTACTATCCCATGAGTGTCCTCATAAAATCTGAACACATAAATAATTTGAAATAAAAAAAAAATTTGCAGAAATTCTAGAGATATTGAGGGTTGTTCCATCGTATACTTAGTCTATTTTGTAGCCAGAGGTGAATGTCGAAAGCTTCACTACTAGTATTAAATTCAAATTTTGGTTAAGTAATGTTTACACTGCCAACTTGTTTGAACTCGTATCGAAAGCTGTGTAACAATTTGAGCTGTAATTATTTACACTAATACCCACTGACCCCAAAAATTACACGGGGAAACAACGCGATTGCAAATGCTACAAAGCGTGAAGACAGAATTTTTTTCTGATGAAATTTTAAAATGAGTATTTACTCAACTCCATTGTAAAAAGCAAATTAAGTCTCGTTTTAGTTGAGTCATATCGATTACATTTAACTGATATCACCCGTATCTTAAATTACTACAAGCAGCATATGATCTAACATTGTCCAAATTATAATAGCACTTTAAAGATTTATAGAAACATTCGAAAGCAGTATCACTGGGATACTCAAAACTGACATAAAAACATAGTCGTAAACGTTAAAGGAGCCAAAGTTCGATTATATGAAATCAAATGAGTAGAAGGCATATTTCTTCATCTCGAATTCAAGTTTTGTCTGTTGTATCAGTATAGTTAAGAAATGCAAATGCTATGGAAAAAAAAAACAGGTGACTTAGAAGTTTGAAATTTTATAATTTTGTGAATAAAAGGGTACTTAAATATGATAATTTATTTATAAATCCGAATTTTTCACAATTAATTTCGCTGTTTCTGATTACCAATAGTTATACATAACACTAGCTACGAATGACCAACACTATTCTGTTCTTTAAAGTAGGATTTATTTATGATATAACACCAATTATTATTTGTAGTCAAGAGTCCACTACCAAACATGTGTACAACCATTAACATCAAAGGAAGATCTGTTAAAGTTTGCGTTCTGCTCACTGACTTCAAGGTTGAGAGCAAAGACGTGTCTGGGTGTGTTGGTGCTTCCGCTTCAGCACTTGGTAAACATTACGACGTTAAAATCGGATGCTTCAAGATGTCACCTGCTCGGTACAGAATATTCAAATCGTCATACATCTTTGAAAGTGAAATAGATTATGCAAAATGATATTTCCTGTCTTTAAATACACATAAATGTTTTTTCTCAATGTTGCAAACGAACGTGTTACCAACAAATGAGTATAATGGTTTTGGTTGAGTTTAATTTGATAGAATATGTAAAGTTGATCATATAATGGTGCAAAAATATTTACATTTAGATGCTTTTCAAAATTCTGTACTTAGTGGTACTTATCTGTCTGTATTCATTTTTTAGTTAAAAGACTGAAATTGATATTTCATTTTATTATCATTTTGGTTCTTATGTGAGTAGGAAAATATTAAATTCACAAAAAATCTACTTCTCAATAACACAAAATATCAACAATTGAAGGAAAATACATGTATTGCTAGTGCTGAAGACAATCTTAGAAGTAAGTACTTGGTGCTGGTTGATAAATGTATTTTTTCCCATAAATATACCCGTGAATAAGTTGAATGAAAAAAGTCAAATACACAGTTTTTGTATATTTTGTAAAGCTAATAATAGGAATAGGAATAGGAATTAGTTTGAGAAAAGATATCGGTGTTGATTTTTGAGACTAAAATTAAACAATAAATAGCTTATATTTTTAATAGTTAAAGATAATGAGTTTTACATAATTATCAGCTGTGAAAATTGATACAAATATGGATTATTTTATTGCATTGTTTTCAATAGTTTAGCAACTACTTTTTTTAAAAGCAGACTTAAAACTGAGAAATGCAGACTTGCCTGTTTGTTTTAAACTTGCCTTTCAACTTACATAATTTTTTTTACTATAAATTTTGTTTGTACATTATACTTTGTATTGCTATTTGTTTATTTGTTTATTTGTTTTTAATAAATATTCATTTCTTATCCCAAACCGTTAAGGTCTACACAATATTTTCACTACTTTGTTCGTAATGTTGAATAACATTTTCACTGTAACAGTTATTTATGATGAGTATTCTGAAAACCAAAAGATATAAGACACATCTTAACCTGTTTCATAACATTCCTGCATAAAACAACTAGTTCTTTTTATCACCGTTTTCACACGTCAAAAATCTCCTTCCGAATAAATATATATTCTTACATTGATACGAGTGGATTATCGGATTTATCCAATCAAAATAGTTAAATTATCAATTTTAAAGTCCGAGCCTCGGCGAGGACTTTAAAATTTATAATTTAACTATCGAGATTACTTAAAACCGATAATCCACTCGTAACTATGTAAGAATCTGTTTCTCTAATTATTAAAAAATACATTTCTTTTTTTTAAGCGAAAATCCCCTTCGAGTGCCTTTCACATTGTTATAGCATATTTTGATTTATCCAGTTAGCTAAAAAGGTCATGACCCTTAAAATCATCCAATGATCTTTTGAGATCACCGGCAATCACACGTTGATTAATTTTTTTTATACAATGTGTTCGGAAAGGGATACATTTCCATAGAATTAGAGAAACTTTATTACACAACTACATATTTACACAATGCAATTTAATTAATTGATAAGGATATAATACAACGATGCTATCAAAATCTGAAGTATTAGAACAATAATTGAAATTTACATAAACAACCATGGAAAATTAGATGCTGTTATGTCAGAACACAATAAATTTTCGAGACCAATTTAAGCAGCGCATATCAAGCCTAGGTTCAGAAAAAAGTAGTATACCGCTGTTCAAAAGATTGATTGAGAGAAAACAAATCCGGGTTACAAACTGAAACCGAGGGAAACAAATAAACTATAAAAGGAAACAACGGAACAACAGAAACAATGAGGTTTCAAACATATGTGACAAAGCCCATATATATTGTACCTTGGCATTAAATCCAATAGCACAACACTCTCCTGTTCAGAGCTGTGAGTTGAATTTCATTCAATTTGGATCTGATTACTACTCCCAACAGATATCTCACTGTACCATATTAATATTCTAGTCTCAACTATTCGTGTCAACCGTACCCATTCTCCTGCATTATATGTGTATTTCGACCAATAATATTTTTCAGTGATGCATGAGGCCAAAACATTTAAAAATCCAAAACTTATTATCAAAATAAAGAACTTATAAAAATCGACAAAAGGGATAGCCAAACCGGAAAAGGGAATCGGAGCTGCATATGAGAAAGATAACAATATGATTATGTACAAAACAGTTTGACGACTTTGTTTTCACATACAACTGGTGTACTACTACTTTTCAAGTAAAAAATTTCATTACCTGGTATTTTTCTTGTGTCAATATAAAATGCAAAAATAAAAACTCCGATTAAGGATCATTACAATTCAAAACGGACAGTCCCTAGTCAAATTGAAAAATCAAAAGCTAAAAGACAGGATGAATGGATAACAACTGAATACTAACTACATGTATGTCCAAAAATAAAATATATTGTCAGATAATTAAGAATCGTTGATTAATCACTGTATATATGGGTTATAGAAAGTTTACTGTAGTGCTTTCCTCTACAATGTATATCAAAATCTTTTCCTAGATTTGAACAAGCAGGAAAACACGATATCATTGCATAAAAATCCGGAATATTTTTGGAAGAAATCATATGAGATAAATGAGCTTCTTAAAGATCAACAAAATAACGTCAAAAAGATAATAATTAATTATTTGCATACGAAACCAAATTAAGTACGGACACAAGTCTTAAAGTCAAGTCATGTAACAAATATGAGTCTGTATACTTCAATTCTATAAAAATCCTACTTTTGACCTCTATTTTATAAGACACGATAACTAGTGGTGTCAAAAGACCTTGGTTTTTTTTTACTGTTCACCAGGAAATATCTTTACTGATTTCTCATGTTTAACCGTATACAAGGCTGTTATTAACATGATGTTGTACTGTGTCTATCAGGTTTTTGGTTGTGTTAATTCCTATTGTGCGTGCGATTCCATGGTTTACAGTTTTGTTGACTCTGGTAACTTAACCTCTTCATCTTTCCATAATCTTGTCATTCGATAAGACATTTGAAGAAACTACAAAAATAAAATGCACGGTTAAATGTTACTTAATCTCGTATTATTGATTGGTTGTTTACTTTAAATTGTTGCTTATCGAGCAGTGAAATTTTTTCGTTCATACTCAAAACAGATACGAGCAAACAATTAATCAATCTATATTTTTAAAGGTATGAGCGACAGTAGTTTGACGATGTTCTAATGTATACAATAAAGGAAACAGTAGAATACCACTGTTTGAAAGTCATAAATTGATTGAGAGAAAACAAATCCGGGTTACAAACTACAACTGAGGGAAACACATCAACTATAAGAGGAAAACAACGAAACAACAGAAACACTAAAGTGCAACAAAAACCAAATGACAATGAAACACACACAGATTATGAAACGAATTATAAGATAACAACTGCCATTTCCCTGACTTGGTACAGGACATTTTTAGAAAAATGGTGGGTTGAACCTGGTTTTGTGGTGAGCCAAACCTCGCGCTTTTACAAAAAGTAAAATCACAAAAATACTGAACTTAGAGGAAGATCAATTGGGAAAGTCCATAATCACATGGCTAAATCAAATAACAAAACGCATCAAAAACGAACGGACAAGAACAGTCATATTCCTGACTTGGTACAGGCATTTTCAAATGTAGAAAATGGTGGATTAAACCTGGTTCTATAGCGCTAACCCTCTCACTTTAATGACAGTCTCATCAATTTCCGATATTTTTACATTGATACAATAAATAAAATAGTTAAAATATAAAATTACAAAAGAGAGGCACAAGATAACACAGTGGCAAGCACACCCATAAATCGAAAATGAATTGATAAAAAGTAAAGTTGGAAAGTGATTAGAGTTTCAGCTTCCAAGTTGGGTTTCTGAGTTTATCAATCAGACTCATAGTGGATGATAGTCATGAATGTGGAAAACAGATTGGGTTGTGTCTTTGAAAAATTGGAAACATACGCTATGAAGTATCTTTACGAAAACGACTGAAATTAACACTAAATAAATATAACTGTCGCCATTAAGAATTGGTTTGCTGATTCGTTGTGTCGGTGTCTCAACTCACTAGCCACTGGTTACAGCGGTCCTACTTCTTTAGATACGAGAAAAGCCGTATGTTCATCTTTAACAGGTGTTGTTTGAAGTTAAATATGGAAAGTTTACCTGATGGCATTTGTCATAGTTGTTTTATTAGATAAAACTATTACGTTGGAAATTTTTTTAAAGTTGTCTTTTTTCGTTCCTAAATATGAAAGTTTATCCAACATAAGTTTTGTTCTAGATTTTACCCAATAAAGGTTATCAAATAAAAACGTATCTGCTCAGTTATCACATAAAACGTTTTTCTAGATGGTTTTTGTCATAATTTTATTTAATTGTGACCTGGCTTTGCTCACGACATTCACTTTTGTACTTACATTAATTTGAAGTTAAAATGAAAGATTAAGATTTCTCGGTCAGTAAAAAAGTGAGAAAAAAAAATACATGCTATTTATAACTTTATGTGGTAAATTCTGGTCGGAGGGTGAGAATATAACTTGCAGTTTCAAATTGGTAAATTTACATTTTTATCAAACTTTGTAATTGTGTTTGATTGTTGTAATTGACGGTGTTTAACGTTACATTTATAACTTTTGGCTATATCGATAGTACCAGCTCCGTGCAGGTTTCGAACTCACAGTCTCTGTGTACACATTAATGATACAATGGGTGATCTAATTTGACCATTCGGCCACCGATTTTGACTTTTATTGAGTAATAACTATGATCCTCACAGATAAAATGTGGTAAAGATCCTATATATTATCCCTAGAAATTTGCAATACTAGTATTATATTGTGTTAACATACTTTTTCACCAGAAGATGTTCGAGATCGTAGAGTCGGTGTTAAATCATCGTCTGCCTGAAAAAATGTGAATACATATTAAATAAATAAAAGCAACAGTGGAAACCGCTGTTCAATAGCCATTAAGCGATTTGGCGAAAACAAACCAGCGTCACAAATCAAACCCGAGGGAAACATTTAAACTATAAGAAAAAAACGACTGAACTGCTAGAAAAAACAAACGCCAACAAACAAAGAAACGAAATATTTAATAACTACTCCCAGAAAATAAATATAAGGCGGGAAATGATATAAAATGTGTTTACTTAATCCTTGATATTTACTAATCAAAAAGGTCATGCTTATTGACTATTCTCATCTTTCGACAGCAGTATAATGATATCAACATTTAACTCGGTTGTCACTGAAATAATAATGAATTTACCATCATTTTCAATTTTCACAAACAAATGCATTATAATTCATAAAGGAAGACAAAAGTAAAATCACAAAAATACTGAACTCCAAGAAAAATTCAATCGGGGTTAGTCCTTAATCAAATGGCAAAATCAAATGACAAAACACATCAAACGAATGGACAGCCACAGTCATATTCAAATTCCATTAAATTGACAAAGATGCGTGAACAAAATGTCACAAATAGGGCACAACAGCAACACGAACCCCACCAAAAACTGGGGGTGATTTCATGTGCTGCTCCACATGTGGCACCCGTCGTGTTGCCTATGTTATTACAAAGTCGGTCAATAGTCTTAATTCGGTAGGTCATAATCGTGAAAAGGGAACGGGATTGTAGTTACGATATAAGGAACATATCCGATATTATCTGCATAACGGATATTCCACACAAGATACAAAAAAACATTCAAAGTCATAAGACGAATATAAACTGACAATGTCATGGTTAAGAATAAAAACCAACAGACAAACAATATTACACAAAACACACACCATAGAAAACTTAAGACTGAGCAATACGAACCCAATCAAAACCTGGATATGATCTAAGGTGCTATGGAAGGGTAAACAACAAGCTTCAAATTGAATAGCATTTTTCAAAACTATATAATGTTCATGTAAATGTCCCCTGTCGTTCTTGTTTATGCTAAAACAAGTTCGCTCAAAGTAAAATTTCAAAGTATGTATTCTTCATTTTTCTCTTATAATATGTCGTCCAAAAATAAATATTAATTAACACACAGTTCTGCATTCCATAAAATGCAGACACTTCACACTGGGCTTTGAGCGATCCATTATATAGAAGAACAAATAAACGCGTGATAGACAAAATAAAAAATCAGCTTTCTTTCCATTTTTTCGACAATAATTGTAGAATATCTATGTTATGACCTCACCTTGTCCAATGTATCAATTATGCTACTAGAACAATCATCTGTCCATTCTCCAGAATCTAATTGTTGAAACAGAGAAATATATACATACATGTATAGTGCAGTATGCCGTTATTTGTTATGAACCGTCTTTTGAAAATGTCATAGTATTTAACCATATTATAGTCGTCTACCACCTGAATCCAGTAAAACATTTGCATACTTGGATATTTAGGTAGGATTGTTATTGAAATGGAGGAACGGTTGTTTTGTGACTACAATTATTCATAGAATTAGGATCTTTGAGTATGTCTTTAAATTTCTTCACAAACTTTTGAGGAATCCATGATTATGTGGATAGTTCAAAGTACTGTTTACAAGATAGAACTGTAGATATTTAGATTTTTTACATATATACTAAAAGTGTACATATTACCAGCATTTTGTTTTACTTCAAATATACCACAGACGCAGTATTTCGTATATTGCCATTGTTGTGTCTGTAGTTAGGTTTTGTATATTACAGGATTTAATTTTTTGTTTGTGCATGACGTAAAGTGGTCTAACAGTTTGTCTCATTTTTATTATAAGCGAATTAAAAATTAATTTATGATGACTTTGCGTTTGCTAATAGGTTAAAGAAACACCTATTGAGCGAAAAAACGTTTAGATATTTTTCTTGAAATCATAAAATCTCTAATAACAATGCATAGATTTTTATTTTAAACATTGATATGTTGTTGGTGCAATTGCGTCGCCACAACTGTTCATTCGAACGATCAAACGCATAATTTGGACAAAGTAATATATGGCTGAATTTGAAAGATTTTACTTCAGGCGAGATAAGTCATGGACCACTTTACATTTTTACATTTCAATGGAACTGCAACCTCGGTTTTTCGTTTGATAAAGTATCAAACTATTTTTTTGCATGTACATTCCGTGTATTGATTTTCTTAATCTTGCTTCAAGAAAAGGTCTTTTAACATGTTTAACTCAGTCTCACCTTGCGACACTTTTGAACGTCGGTCAGAGTTGATCCTCCGCTTTTCTCGTATACTAACATTGGCATAAGTGTAGTCGAGCTGTAAAAGATTTTCCGTTTGATTTAATTTGTTGAACTATGCTCGATCACTCTTTATTTGAACTACAATTGTCGAACTGAATCATTTTGTGTTAACGTTTAATAAACTTAATCTTTTCTCGCTACTCCTTTTGGATTACAAAACGTCTTAACATAAGAGGCGAGCTATAAAGAATTTTCAAAGACAGGTCATCGTGACTAGGAACACATTTATATGATTTTAGTTTTATTATCTTTTGTTACCCAAAAAAATACAGCTTTTGACAGCAGCATTTTATGATAATGCTAGCTGCAAAATAGCAATGAATTTTAAAAACTTAAAAACTTCTTATTTATTGTCGAACATATAAGAAGTGTTGACAGATCTACTTCACACGTGAAACCATCATGCTACTATATTATAGACCTTTTCAACAATTGTCTACACCTACAGTTGAGAACAACTACGACAGGTAAAATGTACAGGGTCGTCTCAAAAGTAAAAATTGAAAATAATCATACTGATTTTATTGCTTGAAATTTATTTTATTGGCAATATTTCAACTTTCCAAAAGATTCTAAATAACAGGTAGTTTTTATTTTGAATTTAGTATGTAGAAAAGGATAGGCTTTAAATCTTATTTCATCTTTTTATACGTTAAACATAATGTCAAAATATCACATCATTAACTAAAACTTCTACTGTGTTAAAGACGTACAAACTACCAACATATTCAGGACTTGTTTCAGGCGCACAAAACATGCGACAGAGATTTACTAGACTTATTGGATAAAAAAAAACTTCCTTATGTATTGTCAGAGATAAAATTTAAAAAGAATCATAAGTTCGAAATAAAAATAGATTTTTTTTTCAAAAACAAAGCTATGTCAAGGAACAAGTTTCTCCTCCTAGAATTGAATACGTTCATCAGTTAGGTAAAAATTGGTTGAAAACACTACTTGGTCGTGTTTACAAGTGTATAGCAGACTGTCAAGTAATTATGTTTCATAATTTAAAAAAAAATTATAAGCGAGCAACCATTTAACTTCCACTTCAAAAAAAAATAAGGGGGGGGGGGGGGGGGGTCTCTCAGTCAGATTTTTTTCTATCGAAATTTGTTTAGTTTATCAACGCAATCTATCGATTTTTTTAATTTTTTTTTTCAAAAATCAAGACTATAAGGTAGTGGAGAAATCTGCATTCAGAAATTATTTTTTTTTGGTCACCTGCCGGACCAGAATTTTTCTTCATCAAATTGGGGATTATAATTTTTTTTTTTGAAAAAAAAAACGTGACCCTCCTATCCCTGAAGTTAAATTTTCGATCCCTAAAAATTTTACAGATAAAAAATTATCGTTATTGTAATGCGGCACAATCTTTGGAAGACTCGCATACTCATAAATTGAAAGGAAAGCTGATCAGAATGCGGAATGATTGCAGAGATTTTTTAATCAATTAAACGTGAAATGTCGTGTAAATACATATAATAAGCATATTAATTCGGCCCTCTTTTATATGATCGTGAAATATATTTATGTAATATGTAATATATCTTCTGTAGCTATATAGTCAATACAGTATAAAACCGCCAAATCGAATATGCATACGTTATGATAATCATGAGGATTTTTTTTATATTTTGAGACGATCCTTCCATTTTACCTGTAAACTGTGGGTGTCATTAGTCAGTGTCGAGAGATGTTGAAAAGGTCTATAAATAACGATGTTGAGTTATATCAAGTAGACCCGAGAACACAGTAATTTCGTAGTGCATTTCTTTTAGACAATAAATGCAAGATTGAAATATCGCAAACGGGTTTCTTTTTTTATTAATATTTTCACAAGGTAGTGTACTTATTGTGGGACAAATCATATACAACTCAAAATATGGACAATTTCACATTCAAGGGTTCATGAATTCTGATTAACAAATACAGACATACTTATATTTAAGCTTTTTTAACTGGACAAACTCACTACTTTACTTTAAAATTGATTATATAGCAATTTCATCCTTATTTAAAGAATGAAATACGAAAAACTAAATTGGGACGTATTACACAGTGCACACTTGGGACTTTGTTTTGAGATAACGAAAATCAAAGAATAATAACATTTTTTTCAAAGATTGTGCAATATCAGATTGCTTTATTTACTGTTATATATTACCCTCAGACATCACCGAATGCGTAAATCATCGATCGTATACATTTTCTTACCCAAAAACGTGACCGAATGTTATTTTTTTAAAAATGATGCTAGTTCATGAAAAGGGATGTTCGAGACTGTTACTGATCGTAACAATACTAAATGAAAATAAACCAAGAATATCACAGATCCCTTTTAGTGAAAATTAAAGGTGATCTATGCTCTGTAGGCAGATCTTCCGTTCATGTCGCTTATATACGTAATAATTGGGTCTTTTTCTGTAATGTCACATTTAATAAATGAAAAAAAGGACGTGATTGTTGTAGCGACAAAAAAAGGCTCTTCATAGTCTGTGAAACAGATATTCCATGACGGTCAACCAACTCTTGATGTCCTCCATTCAAACATTTAACCACTTGGTACCTTTGGTTGAATAGTTTGGATGTAAGTAAAAACTTTCCTTCATGGCAATCATGATAGGAAAGGCAAACTTAGGAATATCATATCAACTGGATATATACTTTATATGCAGGTGCTGCTGGAATGTTGCTCCATAGAAAAGGAAAATTAACCATTCAAAACCTGAAATATCTCGTTTCGCGTTAAGTTTTGTTCTTAAATGACCTTCAATGTCAATTTTTAGACGTAAGTCAATATATTAAGAATACTTAACTGTTGTACGTATCGTGTGTTTGAAGTTCGAGGGAATATTTAATTCTTCAGCGGGAGGCAATTATGTATATAGCTGAACCTTACTTACAGAACAATACTTGCTTTTCTCATATTCCTGAAAAGCGCCTGTGTGTAGTCTGAACCGTGTATAATGGATAACGTCGGCAAGATGAGGAACACTGTTACATAGCATATGAATGTCGATTGTTTGTTGAAAAACATGTTTTCAGTAAAAGAAAAAATTGGAACATTAATTAACCTTTAATCATGAAAAAGTTTAAATAGGATATTTAAGGTACTGTATATGTAGATGTTTTATAAACACTTACTGATACATCAGATAATTGGCTACTTCTTCTAGGTAAAACTGGTTTTTCCTTCTCTAAAAAGTGAAACAAATATATTTGTACATTGTAAAAACATCATAAATTTTACAAATACAATTACAAGTCTAGACTTTAAGAGGAAAAAAGTCTTTGAAATATTGAGTCACTGATAAGGTCTTTGCGTCGGAACTAAACATATTTATTCTAAAAACAGTTATTGGCATGACACGGGTTATGTTCTTCTCATATTTGTTATGATGGTATGATACTAAACCCCTTACGGGAAGGATTGTGCCTGATGTTCATATGATGAAATCATAATCTTTCAGTCAGTTTAATTGAAGTCTGGAGCTGGCATGTCAGTTAACTGCTAGTAGTCTGTTGTTATTTATGTATTATTGTCATTTTGTTTATTTTCTTTGGTTACATCTTCTGACATCAGACTCGGACTTCTCTTGAACTGAATTTTAATGTGCGTATTGTTATGCTTTTACTTTTCTACACTGGTTAGAGGTAAAGGGGGAGGGTTGAGATCTCACAAACATGTTTAACCCCGCCGCATTTCTTGCGCCTGTCCCAAGTCAGGAGCCTCTGGCCTTTGTTAGTCTTGTATTATTTAAATTTTAGTTTCTTGTGTACAATTTGGAAATTAGTATGGCGTTCATTATCACTGAACTAGTATATATTTGTTTAGGGGCCAGCTGAAGGACGCCTCCGGGTGCGGGAATTTCTCGCTACATTGAAGACCTGTTGGTGACCTTCTGTTGTTGTGGTTTTTTTATTTTGGTCGGGTTGTTGTCTCTTTGACACATTCCCCATTTCCATTCTCAATTTTATTTGAAATGTTGCTATAGAATAATCAAGAACAGGCAAATTTCGTGTGATAAAATGAAAGTGCGAGTGACCCCAATGAGACTGTGCGAAAAAGACACAATTGCACTAAATATATGGAGGTTCACATTTTATGTTCAGTAATATACCTATACTAGCACCTACATTAATGGTCAAACTCAAAATAGCCTCGCGTTTAGACAAGTAATAAATAATTCAAAAACGATGTCAAATGTTTGACACAACCACCCAGTTCTCAATAGACTGAACCCCTGACAGGCGCTTAAACATGCTGAAGGAAGATGTGAAGTAAACATTGATGGAACATCAACCCAACGAAAAAAAATGGACATTAATGAGACAGTTACCCATCAAATAAAAGTACCAGTAAACCAAAACCTAAGAAGGCAACATACAGTTTTCGACAAAAGGTTGAAATACATTATGTCGCGCTCAAAATAGACTGAGTCTATTGAAGATGTTAAAAAAATATTAAACAAGTGCAATCAAATATCGTAGAGTAAACCAAACTATCTTATTAAGAAATAATCAATAAAATGTAACAATAAACAACACATGACGGGGTTCCGTATTTTGGTCACGGTCTCCCTCTTTTTGAAAGTCATGCATTTCCTCAGTTTTTGTATGTTGCTGTTGACTTTATTTGAACATGCATATGAGTTATGATTATAAACACAATTTTCATAAAATTAAAAGCAATTAAAATCAGTCCATGTAAACAAAAAATAACGTTTAAGCAGAATGATAACAAAATAACAAATTAATCAACAAATTAGATCGCAATAAATAATAAAAACAATTACAAGCTCATAGCACTTAACAGGCTGAGCGATATATGTTACAATAAATTACTGTGAGAAATGTGTGTACCTAGGTCTAAAAGGAACATATTACTTGTCTAATAGATTTAGTACGCGAATCAGTTCCATTGGTATATTTAGAAAAAAAGATCTTTTTGGGGGTTAAGCTGGGGTCACACATTCACGATTTTTACTGCCGTCCTTGACAGGACCATTCCCGATTAAAATTTGTCAAAAGTCTGATCAAGATCCTGTGAATCGTGGATGGAAATTCGATTTATATCTTTCGCCAGGTAAAATTCGACCGAGTTTGTCATGACTGCGTCCCGATTCTACCGAATGTAATCCGACAGAGATCAGATAGTGACAAGACAGTGAACCGACGCTGACGGAAGTTATCCGTTCGAAAACTGTCGGCATAATCGGGATGATCAGGTACTGTCGGAACGTAATCCTATCACGGTCCGCTCTATCGCATTGCAAACGGCTTTGTCTGGTCTCAGTCGTATTGTATTCTGTTATTGTCGGGACTTCTCCAGATCATTCCCGTTCCACAGGACACCGTCCCGAATACACAGAACATTGTTAGGTAGCAATAAACAGTTAGGAAAAAATATTAAAATTTGCCCTTATAAATTTTACCATCCCCTTTTCATTGCTTTCTTGCAATATCAAGCTTACTGTTTGTGTCATATATGGGCATATGTATGTAATCAGAATCTTCCATAGATTTTATATCCAGTATATAAAATGGTAAAATATAATTTCTTTTGGGTGTATCCATGGCAACAATCTGCATTTATTTGTTATAAAATATTGCAAAAAGGGGGGAAAAGATGTCACATATTTCCCCAAAATTTGGCTAAAAGTAGAATTTCAATCGCTTGAAGTAATACCTTTTCTGAAACTGTGTACATATCATTCAGCAAATCCAAGGAAAACCATATGTCTTTCATCTCATTTTTTTGTAAAATTGCGACAAAAACTTCGTGTAGAAAAAAAGTGTTTGTAAACATTACATTAATTTCTGGACCGATGGCCGGTCTAGCTATGAAAATACGGATTGTCAAACAGAAAACAGCCCATAAAACATGTAAAAAATAATCTTGATGCACTTATAAACCACCTTTGAAGGCTAAATTAGCACTCGGCTGTCTAAAAATGAATTTTATTACACAATAACTTTCCTATTTGAAAAATCCACAGGGGCCAAAATGCGAAACTAAACTCCTAACTGTGTATTGCTACCTTAGGAATTCAATCCGATACAGCAGAATCTGTCACGACATAGGCACGATTGTAATCCGACTAGACAAAATCGGCTGAGTTTCCCCGAATGTTACGGGACGCACCTAACTGTCGGGGTGCTTTGCCGAACTATTCGGACCCTTCCCGACCAGTGGGAATCTGTTACGAACTAAAACGACTGCGTTCAGACAATAATAGGACATTCAAGATAATTGAGGATACTAATCCGACTTTTTCACTTTTCGTGTCGTATCGCTGTCTGATCTCAAACGGGAGCAATAATCGGCAATGTGTGAACCCCGCATTAAAGAGAATGTATCGACTTATATTTGCTTTATTAAGTTTGTGTTGACTGTTTTATATCTTTTGTCCCTCTTTCATAAGTACTGTCTTTCCTTTTCATCTCTAACAGTCAAATAATATAGAAACTGATTCTAATTTCCCAGTAAATCTTAACTAGGTACACTCGGTGTCAAAGTCGGCACAGTTATGCTAATAACTCAAGGGGTACACATAACTAGGTACACTCGGTGTCAAAGTCGGCACAGTTATGCTAATAACTCAAGGGGTACACATAACTAGGTACACTCGGTGTCAAAGTCGGCACAGTTATGCTAATAACTCAAGGGGTACACATAACTAGGTACACTCGGTGTCAAAGTCGGCACAGTTATGCTAATAACTCAAGGGGTACACAATCAAAAGAGCATCGGAATATTAAAATTAATCTTAACAATTAAGTTTTGATTATACTTTCTTTCAAGCAGATGTTATAAAGTAAAATACTTAAAAATAGATCAGCTGAAAAAGATGATGTGTAGAATATAAAGTTAATTTACTTACTGTCCCCTCTTATAGCATCCATAGCAACATAATGGTCTGCAAAATAAAATGAACATGCATATCTTGCATTATCGTGAATATCTGTTATAAATTTCAACGACAAAGAAAATTGCGTCAATACCTTATTTGAAAAGATGTTAATTTTTTTTACCTAAACTGTAATGCGTTTGCTTAATGCATAAATTCATTGCTACCAGACAAAAAGAGTATTTGCCTAAAATGAGATATGGGTGGTATGGAAATGTTCAACGAATCAAAACATCTTTGGTTTTATGCTATAGTTCATATAATGGATATTTTCAATTATATGTTTACCGATATGGTTAAAAATTGACAGTTAGTACAATATTAAGAAAAAAAGTGTGTTAAGACTTGGCTAAACGAAAAGGTAACCTTAGTTGAAGACAAAATCAATACTTTAAAAGAAGGCATGATCATCTGTTTCAGAAAAACAGTTTTTAAAAGACTGCAATAAATGAGGAGGGAGGGGGGGGGGGGGGGGGGGTTAGGAGGGGTCCTGGTCTCGAAATCCCGGACTTAAAAAAAACGAAATCCCGAGGTCCCGAATTTAAATAAAGTAAATCCCGACGTCCCGAAATCCGAAAAAAGGGATTCCCGGATCACGAAAGGGTCAATCCCGAAATCCCGAGCTTAAAAGACCCGATCCCGAAGTCCCGATAAAGGTCCTATCCCCCCTCATAAATCGATGGTTATTAACAACCATATAGAGACAAGTATTAGCCTTTCAAAAAGGGCTAGCCGTCTGTTAGCTGATGAAAATGGAAAGTGTTCTCGCTTTGTAGATTAATTCATTTACTAGAAAAGCCACGTGCATCAATCAACAAATTTTACCACACACGTGAGGTCACACATTATGAAGTAGTTACATCGTCTCGTAATATCTTCCAATCAGGTAGTAAGAAGCATTCGCGCACTGACTGTCCATCGTTCAATTCTTAATATCGTCTCGACGATAAAAAGAAATTTTCATTTGAACAAGTAGGTCAACATTCAAATACTATGGACATTTGCGCTTTTAATTTTGATTCACCTGTATTAAATTCACCAGACATTTGCGCTTTTTACCTATAGTCGACTACCTGTAATCTTAATGAGAAGTAAATCATTACATAAATAAATTTAACTTATATTTGTCATTAGTTAGTTCACATTTACACAGTGAACATGGATTTTAAAGTTATAGTGACTAGTAAAGAAAAAAAATGAATATGTCTTGATGGATTTTTATATCGTTTCGACCAAACCCTAAAAATTGGAGACCTTTCAAGGAGATGTACCGTTGAAAAGGAGAAACTCGATCATTTATTTGAGATGTGGGCTAAGTACCAATCAGGACAGTTAACAAGAGCAAATTTGTTCACTCATTGGGCTTCAAATATCAAGCTAAAACTGACCTGTAATTGTGATGACAGTACTTGATTTTATTTCTGTACATACACTTTAAACATATATCAACAATGTGCTATGACATATGAAGGTGCTATGAATTTTAAACTTTTAACCATAAAGAATGACTTTAACTCTGCCAGGTCAAACCTACCGGTCCCAAGCCCGGATAAAAGAGGAGGCTGGGAAGTTATAGATATATGGGTCATTTTCAAAAAATGTCGAATTTTCAGTACACCCATGCTAAAATTTTAATTTCTAATGGAAATTTCAGTTGTAATGGTTTAAATGAAAGCTTGTCGGATTTGTGATTCAGAACATTAACAATAAACATACCTTACATCTATTTTGATACGATTAAACTGCATTTAAGTCCGATTTTGGGGGTATTTGTGTGCGTACATTGTCAGAAAAACACATTTCAAATGATTTTTTTCCGATTTTCTGATCGCCTTGATATCTGCAAAAGGGACTTTTTAAGAACGTTATTTATAATTCTAACGAAAAATCGTAGCTTCTTTATCATTGTATGTAACAGATTATCTACAAACTAAATTCAATCAGCGTACAGGAGGTTCATGTCTATCCTGTTACCGCTACTTAAATCAGTCGTTAAATTATTCTCCCTATGAATATTGAATCAGTCAGTGTTGATTTCAAAAATGCAAAGTAATCTTTACATTTAAAACGCCTCGTTTCTTGAACGACAGTGTAGAGAAAAGAAATTTCAAGACATTTAGTGAAAAAAATAGAGCGTACTTTTTTTCATGTCTATGCTGTTACCAACCATTTTGATTAATTATACTAACAGTATGGTTGTAAAAAGTGCAAAAACGTGTTTGTACCAAATTCATAATAGAAAACCATAATCACTTCACCAAAGGGAGTAGTTATTTCACAACAGCAATCAAAAACGAAGAAATTTGTCTATCCTGTTATGTCTATCCTGTTACTATGGTCGCTATGGTTACAGTAACAGGATAGACAATTATAGACAAAAACGTCGTTAAATTTTTTATCTGAACATGTAGGTGGAAAACGAATGAAATATTTCATTGTTTGAACTCATATTGAGTTTAAAACGTCTTAATCTTCCCAAAATAAGCATTTGCAGGTGCAATACTGATATCGGTAACAGGATAGACAAAAAGGTAACAGGATAGACTTTTATATAGTGATATATCAGAAACGTACCTTCCTGTTACCAACGAAATAAAGAGAAAAGTAAATTAACTTATGAGGGATTTACTTGATGTTGGGTTTATTTGAAAGGGTGAAAAAAGACCGAACAATATAAATTGCTATCTTAGACTTACATTACTGGTGGTAATTTTTACAACCTTTGAAAACCAATTTTTAGAGCCATTTTTCAGTACAACCTAGAAAATTGGCAAATAATCTACTATTTTACAGAATGAATATATATAGAAGTTTATTTTCTTGAAAACCATCTAATTGGTAACGTAAAACAAGCTTAACGTTTTATCTAAACCTTTTCTTAATAACCCAAAATTTCTTTTGAAAATGGTAACAGGATAGACAAATTATTGTACCACCGATCAAAAAATGTTTCAAGATATTCTTGTATGACATCATTAAGATTGCATCTTTTAATATGTTGTTCTTAAAGTACTGTTTGTTTTGATTTGCTTATGTAGAGGGTTGTTTGAATAAGTAACTTTTAATAAATTTTTCAATTTCAAAATTCGACATTTTTTGAAAATGACCCATATATATATAAAAAAAGCGCAAATGTCCTATGTAAAAAGCGCAAATGTCCATTTTTAAAAAGCGCAAATGTCCTATGTTTTGAAGCGCAAGTGTCCACAAAAAAAAAGCGCAAATGTCCTATGAAAAAGCGCAAACGTCCCGTGCCGTGGCAAATACTCTATTACCCTTCACGGAGACGCTTGATCAAATGTGCGCTTTATTAAATACGACTCTATCCTATAAATGTGCGCTTTATTAAATACGTATGGTTGTACAAGACGTCATAGTTTATTACTTTGAATTTGAAATTTAATCGGCAGTATTAACAGAACATTCAGTATAATAAATTAAACAACACATATCTGAGAGGGTGATAGAGCAGATTGTTACCCCTCGAAAAGACATTGTCAACCTTGGCTTCGCCGCGGTTGACAATGTTTTCTCGGGGTAACAATCTGCTCTATCACCCTCTCAGCTATGTGTTATTTATATAGTAATCCATCAAGGTATTTATATTACAAATTTGCTTTAAATAATGATGGAAAAGTTTTAATTATTAGTCGCAACAGGTTTTCTTTCCAGTTCTGTAAACATTTTGGAAAATTCCCTTTGGCCGATGCAGACGATTAGCACACCCCTCAATTTAAGAATCGACTAAGCTCTCCGTCTTGTAACTAATAAAGAAACTAAAAAGAAGAACAACTTGAAGTTCCGTGCCCTTGTAATTTAACCAATTAAAAACTTGGCGGGAAATGATTCTCTTTAAATTTTTCTTACATTGAAAATTGCAATCTTTTTTCTTTAAAAAATTATGAAAAATAACATTGTTTTCAAAAAAGATTTTTTTTTACAATATATAATTTATATGGCACTAAATTGATAAAAACTATAGGATTCCGAATATCTCACAAAAAGTCAAAAACAAAAGAAGGGAACATCCTTATTAATCACAAAATTATTCAATAAAAACAATGCTTACCCTCTGAATCTTCAGATGTGTTGTCATTCTCTTCTTTGACATCAAATTCAAGCTGGAAGTTTAAAAAGAATTGAAAGAATGGCAATGCCAACTTACGCTTCTCACACTTTTGAGAAACAAAATCATTTCAAGGATTCAGTGTTTGGAACAAATAAATTATGTACTATTGCTTATTTTATCCTTTTTAAGTGTTTTATTTAATGGGATACTCAAATTAGCATTCAAACACTATACAATCGAGCAAGAACTATTTGCTCAGAGCGTATAAAAAGTTATACCAAAATAATTATCAATAGTTTCTTCTGTGTCTCATAATTATGCCTCAAAACCCATAAGGGACATTTCCTTCAATCGAATTGGGCGTTGGTTCCCCTGTCTTTAGCTTACGTGTCAGGTCCTGTCTTGAAGCACATACCAAATAAAAACAATCAAGGAAAATTGGAAAACTTATTCATGACATTCATCCAGAAACCAACATGTATATATTACCGTATCTACGTACTATGACAAAAATTTGGACCTATAACAAAAGACTTCCTATTTTTTTTCTGCGTTCAACAAATTGTATAAGTTATATTAAATCCCAACAAGTGTACCGCAAAATATCACACAGATACAACACATTGCAGTTATATTTTCTTTATTTTCAGTCTTTAATGCTTTCCAGATATACCGTTTGATTTATGATTTGACTTACTTAATAAATGCCATGAGTAATTTTTTACTTACAAGGATATTGTCTGCAAGATGTGTAAATTCCCCTGCAATTGCTAACTTATATGGTGTTTTTCCGTTGTTGTTTTTTATTTTCAATGCGTGTCTTCCACCAGGAAAAGTTAATAAAGTAATACATAATTGTTCTAAACCATATTTTGCAGCAAAATGAAGTAATGTTGGTAATTCGCTCTGTTTGTGTATATCTGTATTAGTAAAAGGAAGTTATGTATGTTATAGTCAACCGATATAGTACATGTACGTGTAGTGTTTACTAGTGTTAAACTATTTTCATAACGTTTTTGTCATGGATTCTTTTGTAACAATCTTAAGCTCAAATGAATCAATTTTTATTTTAAGAACGTTGTGATCTGAATTTTTGATATCTTATTTGTTCAATCTGTCATTAACAACCAGTGATGCGTTGTTGCTTGGATAATATTTTAACTTCACATTTTTTGTTAAGTGACCATGTGCTAATATGGGACACAGAAGTACATAAATCGGATAACAGAAAGGAAATTTATAAAGCATGTTCATATCAACCTCGCTCAATTTTAGATAGGTTCTTTTGAAGTATTTGGTCTTTTTTGTTATAGTGTTTTCGTCGATGAAAATAACACTTCAGTGAGGCTGGAGCGCTCTTCATCAAGAACGCCCAAACCAAAACAAACTTTAGTGTTTTATAAAGTGTTTTATGTGCCATGACGTTGTCAGTTTCTCGTGCAACTCACGAGTTTTGAATTTACTCTTAGTATCTTCCGTCTCTTGTTTTTTTTATATTACTTTGCTGTCTTACTATGAAAAGATTATACATTTTGAAGAACTTTCTGCTAATTTAAAATATTTTGCTTATTCACTATCAAATTCTACAAACCTGAAGTATAATCGAAGTTTTCATTCGCATATTCAGACAGTGGATTTGATCCACCATTTGTAAATATATCGTTGAGTTCAAGGTCGACACATTCTCGTGATCTTGTTTCGATATTTAATGTTTGGCAAAGAAGTTCAATAGGATTGACAACTTCGTGTAAAAGATGATTCAGCATCTCAATTTTGGATTTTATATTAAGGTAACTTCGTCCTACTGTTTTACCATTCAAAAAAACTTCAACCTTTTTCCTCCCAGGAGCAAGACCTTAATATAACATTGACATCTTTTATATGGTTAATTGATTACTTTTACTATCAATGGTATAGCTACTTAATTAAACAACACCAGATGATGAAAAGGATTTATTTTTGATTGCTGGAATCCTAATATATACTTATATCATTTATATTTTGTGCATTTATTAATTCATTCATAATAAACATCAATTAATGTAAAAGTAGAAGTTTAATATTGAAATTGTAAACACGATTCCTCTTAAATTGTGTAGATGGAGGTGCAATCTGTATAGATTTCAGGCAACATTAATTTTGTATACTGATGATCATACATGTATAAGACACAAAGCAAGAAAAAATTCTTCTCTTCTGAATTACGAGACCAGATCTATAAAATATTTTTAGAATCATAACCTGGATGTATTTATATTGTGTCATAGATCACATTTATTCGATCAGTGTAAATTTACCTTTTTTTTTTGTTCAGCCACTTTAATTTTAAATTTTTATAGCTGTTTCTTCCTATTTTTGTTATTTTATACTGTTTCAAGTTAGGGTGACGGTTGGTACCTGTCTGTCGTTTGTTTATGTGCCTCGAGTTCATAGGGGGTTCTTGTTTCTATTTTTTTTTTTATTAATAAGACCGATGGTTTTCCTGTTTGGATATTTTACAGTAGTCATTTTGGGGCCCTTTATAGCTTGCTGTTCGTTGTGAGCCAATGCTCCGTGTTGAAGGTCATACTTTGACCTATATACATGTATAATGGTTTACTTTACACATTGTGAATTGAATGGAGAGTTGTCTCATTGTCACTAACACCATATCTTCTTATATCTGTTGAAAAAGAGTCAACAAAGACTTGAATTTTGAGACATGTCAGCCATGATGCAATATACTCCTCTGCCACCTGTCTTTATTGGAAGACATATGTAAATCTTAAATCTGATCATTTTTTTTTTTAAAGTATATATTTGTTAAGTAAGACCGCTTTTTTCTCTCACATATATTTATGTATCCTTGGCATTTCAACTTTTGAATAATGAAATTTTGGATTATTTTTTATTGTCACGTTATTAGGTAAGGCTTTCGCCAAGAAGAATAAAGTAAAAAGTATTGAAATTCAAACTTAAGGATGTACTTAGGTGAGGTTTTGAAATTTGTGTCAGATTTTCGGACTCTTTGGTGTTTTTGCATACGATACAAAGTAAATTAGCTTATTTTGATCCTTAACTAAAGCTCTTCCATCTTATATAATAATATCAATTTAAAATTCTGGATTTATTTAATTTCACATCCTTGAATTACCTGAAGGACTAAACGCAAAGGTTGAAGTATTGATCTGTCTGATATTTTCAATCTTTCTTTCTAACGCAAAGTCCGTTACTTGTACTTCTACTTTTTCTACAGATGATTCTTTTCTTAAAATTATAAAAACCTCATCTTTTGTCTGAAAAAAACCAACCACTCATGATTAAAGATAAACAAACAAAAGTTTGTAACATCCTTTAAACGATAAAGTGATACCGTTTTCATTGGGACTATCATACATTTCTAGAATCAGTTTTATTAGGGTGTTTTCAAGAGTAAAACATTTGGAACCACTCACACACCGGCCCCTTTCTAAAAAGCAAAAATTTCAAAAAAAAAACCACAAATAATAGTTAAACCACTTTGCAAACAAGATGATTAGAACAAAAGAAAACTTATATAGTTATCTCTGAAAGCCAATATTTGTTAGTTTTTTTTTTTTTTTTTTTAAATAAACTTACATTCCAGATTTGTGTTGGTGCTAATGTAAATTGTTTCAGAACCGGAAGTGATTCTGGTTTGTCAACAATCTTTACAATTTTTAACAAAGCTTTCTTGAAATCATAATCACTTTGTCCTAATGGTATGAATGTCAAGGAAGTGCTTTGCGGGAGAATATCACTCATAGATCTCTGTCTGTGTTCTTTATCCAACTCGATTAATGGATGATGTAGTATTATCAGATTTGAAGCACCAACAAAATTTGATAACAGTGACTCCATCTTTCCTTCAAGCATTTGTGCATGGACCTCCGGTGTCAGGAATATAACTTGTACGCATTTCACCTTAATAATGTTAAGTAAATTTCCCAAAGTTATGTTATATAATGTCACTGCTATATGGTATATTTCCGAACTAAGCTTCGTTTTAATATATTCAGCAATATCCTCGCCGTCGTCCGCATGAAAGAAACTAATTTGGTCTTCTTGAAAACCTGAAAAAATAGTTGTAATAAGCAAACATGTTCATTGGCATCATTCTTTTAGTGGGTTAAAATGTAGGGAAGAAAAAGCATATTTTACCTCTTCTGCATACTACAGAATGAAGAGGGTTAATTTATCTCTTACTTCCTCAGTTTCTCTGCCTATTAAATGATTGATTAATTGATGCTTGCTTAACGTTCAACGACAGATATTTCAATCATTCGAATTCGCAGACCGACCACAAAATAACAAAATTAGTATTTCAAGAGCCTGAAGTTAAGTGCTTGTCGTTGGTTCATGTCTGTTATGTTTGTTTTTCGTAAATTGTTTTAAATGTTAAAAATAAGGCCGTTAGTTTTCTCAGTTGAATTGTTTCATGTTTTTTTATGTTGGGGCCTTTTATAGCCAACCATACGGTAGGATCTTTTTAATTGTTGCAGGTTGTACGGTTGCCTATAATTGCTTACATCCACTTCTTTTGAACTTTGGTGGATAGTTTTCTAATTGACAATCGTACCACATTTCTTATTTTCATATTTTACCGTTACTGTTAAATTACGGCATTTGGCATTTTTGATAGGGACAGAATTTTAACGCCATGCCATCGACGGACTCCACAGAGAGTCGAATTCTTTGACTGGACCTAGACAGGAAATCGGATTTAACGATTCAATTCAGATCAGACATAATTTCTTATTAGAGTACCACATTAAGTTCCTTTTGTTTTCATTCGTCATCTAAAACATTTAGTCAATTAGTATATATGTTCTCTGTCAGCATTGCTACATTCTGTATGATATATATGCTTTGCCTTTACCACTGACCTATATTGAAGCGTATTCTTTTATTGCTGGGTTTTTACACTCGAATGTTTGAAATAATAAACAGAAGAAAAGCATGTCCGTAATACTCTTCGTTGAAGTTGAAATACACGACAAACTGACAGTGTCATATCTTTTAAACAAGTGATCGGTTTGGTCATAATTTTGAATCAAAGTTTTTGATTTTAAAGTCACTAAATTATTAAAAACTTCCCAAACAAAAAATGAACAGGAAAATCCATTATCTTCCGAAAAAAAAACGAATAGAAACCAGAATATAATAATTCTGATATTTTTTTTAAATATTTTTTTACATATAGTAGGTTATCATTTTTTCACAAAGTTTAAAAACTGTCTCTGCTAGACATTTGTTAAGTACCAAGCTATTTCGTCACTATAATTTTATAGTTTTTACATTTGCTTTCTTTATTTTTATCACAGATATAAAACCGCGTAATTTACATTACAATTTATGAGTTTGACTGTATCTTTCGTCCCTCTTTTACATATTAGCAATTGACAAATGTACTAACTATATCTCTCTATTTGGAAATTTAGCCTGCCTAAGGAGGTTTATGAGATATATAACCTCCTTGGCCTGACTTAATAAAAATCCAAAGAAAAATGATGATATCGATGAGAGTTAAGAAATAATTTTGGCAAGCTACACAACAAACATCATCATCTAGATACGACTTCTTAAGCACATGCCTTAAAAGAATGGCACCGAGCAAAGTATTAATAAAATATGAAATCAGAAATAGAAGTATTTCGTGAACAGAGATCTGGTACTAAAAATAACATGACACTTTCTCTCCTAATTTTGATCTAAGATCACGTAACATATAATACACATATCTTGTTTAAATACTCATTAAGCAATGTATAACATATACTGCGTTATTTTAAACGTACTATAGCCAACATAAGGTCTTTGGAGGAGATAATATTTGAAACTTGCGCATTACTACAACTCAATTGGACTGAAATATGTATTGTGTTTAAAAAGTTGAAGATATACATAGAGAAGAATCGAATTCCATGCATATGTCGAAGAACGACAGGCAAATACCCTTCCTTTTAGTTCTTAGTTTAGGTCTCAACCTACCTCCTTATTTCCCTTTTCCTCAGAAAAAGACGCTCACGCACTATGATACATGAAGTTGTTTTCTAATAGAACTTCTCCGTCCGTTTAGAAGTCCATTTTGTTTATGAAAGATATACATAAAATTTTAAAGATGATGTAAATATGAGAAATTTTTATAAACAAATAGGTCAACATAATTTATCCAAAATCTTCCTTTCAATAACTTGTTTGTCAAGCTTACCGTACATGTGCAATTTTACAGACCATTTATAAATGCGAATTGATTATGAGTTTCCAAAAAATATTGTAAATATGATTACAAAATTATATTATCTAAATAAGATATTAGATATAGAATTCGTAATATTTCCTTGTCTTCACGTTTTCAGTGCAGAGATCTGCTATTGCTTTTCAGAAAATAAGATTATTAATCCAAAATCGCTCTAGCCAAAATTGTTCTTCCACACCTCGAGTTCCACACTGGGCTGAATGTATTTAGAACATAAGTTTTGTACATGTTATAAGGGATTGGTTGACTTTTCAATTGCACAAACTTTCCCAGCTTTTTTTTTTTTTATCTTTTCATGTGTTAACAGCAACACCATTGAAATGATAAAACCACCAACTACTACAAAATAATAGAAGGTAACCACTTAACAAAATCATGAATTTTCAAAAAATTCTGACCGAAGTTTAATATCACTTACTTGATCTCTCCATTTTACATCGATAAATGAACTTGTGCAATTTGATCTAATTAATAGTGATTATATATATACGGGTTTTTATAATTATCTCTTAAAAGGTTATCAATTTAGATAGTAAAAGTGTTGTGTGATACGGTTATTTTGATATATGTAGTCATTTGGTACAGGTTATATACGACAATAACCAATTGGTTTGCTTTTATTAATAGCACAACATGATCATATAAGCATTAAAATATTCGAACTTTACTTTTACGGTCAAATTATTATTGAATATGAACCTATATGCAAAGTCGTTTGGCGGCCATTGAAAAGTCTACAAATTAGAATTTTTCAAGTTTGTCTTAAAATTTTTATGCCAGACGTGAAAGAAAATAAGTAGTTTGATTTCTATTATTGCTCTGTATTTTTTTAAGCAACTAAACACTTTTATTGTTTATCTAAAATAGTTGACTAGCACAGAAAAATTAATGGTTTCGATCATAGTGTACTCCAATATATTTCATCTGCTTATTATAAATAAACTTTCATTTAAGGATATTTCCATTCCTATGTTTAGATCAAATCATTCACCATCTAAAGTTTCGGTTTATATTTATAGGAATCTGGGCTTTTAGGCTTATTTTTTTAGGCCAAATGAATTGAAACTTTTTAAGCATACAATATAAGAAAATGACCAGATTTGCCAACTTTTTAATCATTTTTACGTCAATATGTGCATATTTTTACGAAAATGAAAATGTTGATTTCTCCATTCATATTACCTGGATGTGGAATATTTGGTGGCCAATAACGTACAACAAGGCACCGCACTCTTTTAGTGAAGCTTTCTTATATCTATTCCCAAAATTCAAAAAAAAAAAAACTCTTACTGTGGTACCACTATGAGTCATAGTGTGTTGCTGTGTTGACACACAAACTTTGCAATAAGTTTGTATTCGTTTCTGAAGATCTATTACCTATAACGCTTTGGTAACTTTTAAAAGTGTACCTGCGCATGTTTGGTTAAGGAAAAGTATTTTCCTTTTAGTCCTATTTATAAACAAATTTTGTACCCATTATGTCTGTTTGGTTTGTTCACACACCGTTGTCAATATTATGGAATTTTATGCGACCGTCATACAAATAAGAGTTTAATATATAGCTATAAAACTATGTTTAATCCACCATTTTCTACATAAGAAAATGCCTATACCAGGTCAGGAATATGACAGCTGTTGTCCGTTCATTTGATGTTTTTGAGTTGTGATTTTCACTTTTGTTTTGGGATTTTCCGTATTAAATTTTCCTTGCAGTTTGGTATTTTTGTTATTTTACCATTTTTTACCAACTCTTTAGAGCTTATAGCGCTTACCTGGTATCTATGATAAGGCTGACCATTGTTTCTGTTATATTTTATTTAAGCAAGAGAAGATATTTAAAGATTTGGGGTTTAGAAGATGCAATGTAGAAGTATTTTTACTCACAAGTCCCGCAGAGTAAAGACAATGTAGAAGTATATTTACTCATAAGTCCTGCAGAGTAAAGACACTGACTCAACCATTTGTCAACGGTGGGTCTCATGGACAGGTGCTTAAATACATTGTACCTAAACTGACAGTACTGTGTAGGATAAACACCGCATTTCATTACATACAATGATTTCATACAAGACTTTTCAGGAATACAATTGCATGATATTTTATTTATATTGATTTGTTCATGAAAAGATATATATATATATATATATATATTATATAAGTACGTCTGAACCATGACGACTCTACAACAGATTTATCCATGGGATTCCCAGCGATGATGGTGATACAAGGCTGATAATACATTCTGTATATATAAATAGATAATGTGTATGACACTTAAAATGATCAATCAGACGGAAGAAGATTTAGTCCAAACTACTTCCTAGTAAGTTTTATATCTTATATGCAATGATTTTAAAGAGGTACAAGAAGGGTATGAATTCACGCATAGTGTAATTATATCTGAAATAATGCTCAATTTGTGATATGTTTTTGTAAAATGATTGAAATTTTCGAAGAATGATAGAAAGAAAATGGACAGTATCACCAGCAACGTTAAGTGTTTTTAATTTTCCAGTTATTTATTAATAAACGGATTTTAGACTGACTGTAATGACATAAACATTCAGTATTTTTAACATGTAAAAAATTGTATTTTAAAAATATTACAAAAATAAATTAAGTACATCTTCAAGGATTTTTTGTTGGAATGTGTTTTTAACTTTTCTTGTTGTTTATTAAAAAAGAACAAAAAAGAAAGAAAAAAGCCAAGCAAATATAATGTATAGTTTTGTTATAGACAGATCGTCTTCAAAGATTTAACATATCTATATATAAGCGTTATTTGTCGAGAGGATTTATTCTTAATTTAGAATTTTTTAATCCAAAGTTTTATCACTTGACAAATCACGATTGTTTAAAATTTCTATAAGAATTGCATCTATTCTGAGATTTTCCAAATGTAGTCTCAGATACATTAGACTTACTTAAAAATAAACTACATGTCCATTAGAACATCGTTTTCTTAGAAATACCGTTACAATAAAAAGAATTGTACATGGTTTTCTTTAACGTGTTTATGAATGAAGTGTACCTTCCGTTCACTTACTCATGTGACACATATCTCTTACTTCCTCGTTTGTGTTACAGCCAGAATAAAACATATAAGCTACTTCATATCTAGATGGAAATTGTTTACTGTCTGAATAAAGCCTATACGGTGAGTCTTTTACATAAAACTTAGTATAACTTTCGGATCAAGATAATAGAAGGTCAAAATAAATGATACACTTATACACACACTATAATAAGTCAATGTCAAACTTATCTTTGTATGTGTATTTAAAGTAAATGATTCACATCACCTAGATTTTACCTATCTTAAACACATAAAACTACCGGATATTGACGAATAAAGAAAAATGTCACATACTAAAAGATTAAAGGCTGTCATACATTACATATTGTACTCCACTAGAAGGAAACTTTTCGGTCTGTTATTACTTAAGATAGACAAAACAGCTATGGTCATTTGTATTGTTGCGTTGTACTATGATCAAAATATTGGGAGGTGTATTGGGAGACTCTCATAGACTAAGAGTAAATCAAATTTGATATGGTTACTAGAGTTACAATTACGATAGAACTAGCGATAACCCCAGGGCACCAGAATGCCGGACCAGTAGTCAGCACTTCTGTGGTAACACAAATTATCAATGATATTGTCATAATCACAAAGTAACTGTTTACAAATCGATATACTATAGATTTTTTATTAAATGAATATTTGGAAACATCTTGATGAAGTGTGGGTCCTCGGTGGTTTTGAATTCGTACTTTTTTTGGTTGTTTAACTTTTTTTTGCAAGTTTACTGATCATTATTTCGTTGTCGAATCGTGAGTCTAGCTTACAAATATTTAATCCTGGAATCTATTGTGTGTTTAAGTACATTTCCCCTCCTAACAGGCAAACCTTTCAGTTAGCATATTGCCACTTTTGAAAATCCTGGATTTCAACCACTTTTAGCTTAATATCTGCTAGAAAACATTGCTCATTTCATTGACTTAGTTTCATTCACCAAATATTCAGTTTGGCATACTTATTCAATAAATGTCTACACAACACACGTTGGATTTCTAGAAAGCGTACACAGTGTTTCAACATTTCCTTATTTCAATTCAGTTATCTTTTGTTACATTATTGGTGTTTTCATTATGGATAGTCGATGTAGAAAGTTGTCTCTTTTACTTGTCTACTTTAGTCAATTTCCAATTCACTTTCTACGATAACAAGTATGCATTTTCATATTTCGTCTCACTCTGAAAATGTAAAAACTCGTTTAAAAGTTATCAACATCAGTTAGTCGCAAAGACAAGCCCTATTAGTTTAATCGTGTTCGTGAAGAAAATGATGAAACGGCTCATTTATTGACGTAATAAATTATAAGCCTGGTAGCTTTGATAACTATTACAATGTCTATTTTTTACTGATATTTTTTTCTTAAGCAAAATGATATCATTCTATTTATCCGCCTCGAAAATATTTCTAGTTTTATATCCTGGATAATCAATTCAATACCCTTCTATAACCATTATTTAAACAGACAGGTTTGATATTTGCATTTAAATAACAAATAGAATATTGATTTCCTGTTTAAGTTTGAACAATACCTTTTTATATTTAACATACACCACACTCACTACGTATTTCGTTTTCCGTGATAAAATCGTATACGTTTCAACTTCTAGATTTTTGTAAAGGAACGACAATTTAACTTCAGGTAGTATTTCCTGGCCCATAAGGGATAATGATAGAATTTTCACCACTTTCTAACACTGCAAAAAAAAATCTACATTCATAGTTGACTGAAGTACTTTCATTTTACTATTCATAAATGAATATGAATGTGTATCATGACCGTTTACTTCTTTTGCTATTTTAAAAAATCTGAGGCCACTAGTGCTTTTAGGTCTTTTATCATGCAGTGAATACACAATTAAAAAAAATCTCAAAAAATCATTTTCATCTGTGTTAAATTATTTCATATTTTTCTATACCTGATTCATCCCTCAGTTTGGGAAAGTGTGTTCAGTTGATACTGTATGTTTTGTCCAATTACACTGTTCAGATACATTGAATTAGGTTGGGTACACAAAAGAGCGACCTAAATTCTGGAATGCAAATACTACCGTGCCACCTTCAAGGTAGCCAATAGGGATAATGATAACCTATATTTTTTGGTAAAAGAATATTCTGATACCCACAAAAAATATTGGGGTCTAGCATATGATTTTTTTTTATTCTGAATCCAGATTTTCCTCATACATTAAAGTGTTAAATTTAAAAAAGAATAATTTGATTGATATTGTTGAAAAATTACAAAAACAGTTCTGACTCAGAAACAAACCCATATCCATCCTTCAAGTTAGAAGGTTGCTTGCTAATTGACTTTTTCTGAAATTGTTGATCATAATAACTTTTATCTTTAAAGTAATAGTATATGATAATTTTTTCATAAAGATAAATATACATGCTACAAATTAAAGAACTTTATTTTAAAATTTGATTATTGATAAAAAAAAAAATTGATGATTTATAGAACTCAAACAAACTATAAACTGTATGTAAAGTACCGGATGTGATCAGCGACCCCTTTATTTGGGTAACAGTCCGTTAGAATGTATAACAATTTGGAAACATAAATGTTTTTAAAAAAATACATTTTTAAATTACGTTGTTATGTTGCACCTCTATCAATTAATTTTCGAGTTTTTGCTAAAATTACTTTTAAAATTTTGTACATTTGGTCTTATTTCGGTCAAAAACTTATTAACACGATCTTAACGTGAATATATACCCGACTGAAACATGTCAGTTGTTTTAATCATAATTCTAAACCATGTAGTTTGAATTTCAAAGGAGATCATATTAACTGTTCAATATACACACGAAGAATTAAATACCAATCATTTGATTTTGTAATTTGTTGTCATTTTGTATGAATACAAACTGTCCTATTCCCATGCCAAGTTTGTATAATTATTAGCTCCGCGCACCAAAGTAATTAACACTGCTTTTTGCATTGTTTGTGTGCTTTTAAAAAATCATAAATTTCATCAATTTGAAAAAATATAGTTAACAATATATATTTTCAATTCGAATAATTGATAAAAATAAGTTTATAATAAAATGATATAAATGTTTGAAAAATTTAACAAATATTTTCTTAGATATCTACTTTGAAATCGACATCTTCTCTTTAGCAATTTCAGCTTAATGACGTATACTTGATTCATATGGGATGGTACTTCTCATTAGACAATTTCTGTTGTCAAGTTTTGTGTTTAAAGTTTTACAGTCAGATTCAAAATGTTGAAAATAATGCAATACTAGTATATCGCTACTCTATAGGTTACATTTCTGTAAAATATTGACAAAGCAATTTCCCATAGGAACCCCTTTTACGGCTATGAAGTTTTGAAAAAAATCTTATCCTAGAATTGAAAGTTCAGATGCACTACAATTTTTTCAAAGGTCAAAATATGGGGAACCAATATGTAAACAAAATTAATTTTCTATGAATATTCTAAATCTCCCCAAAAGAGGCGTGGTTTGAGAAACAGATGTATTTACAAAGTGCAACCTATAGTCATAAATCGATATTTATATAACTGAAACAAATCTTGTAATATACTAGTATTTTTGTTCTATTTCGAAACTCTGTAAATATAAGAATTGAATGCTGAGTTTCAAAAACACCCTCTAACTCGACATTAAATTAATGAAACTTCTGTTGTAAAATTGAACGGCTGCCATACATTTGGTATATGTATGATTGTCATAAACTATGTTTCCTTTTTATAGACTTGTGTGTAAAAAATTATAATATGTATAATGACATAAGAGAAAATGTGTTAATCAACAAAGAATTATGACAAACCTGTCAGACTTCGTTGGTAACAACAAAAATATGAGGTGGTCCACATATAAATGAGGCCACCACATATGAAAATAAGACTTTTTATAGTATATTTTTGGAAACAAACTATACAATGTAACGTAGATCTACACAGGCGGCGATTGTGAATTTTGAACCTCACTGATAGCATATATCTACAAAGGGACATGCGACAAGTGTCAGTACAATTCGTATTGTGTGTTACATTAAAATATCTCGTTAATCAAATACCATATAAATTGTGGACAAATATGTCCAGCTTACTGGCCTTATTCACTCCATGGCTCATTCGGAGACACTAAACTAATAGTTAGTGTCAAGTGTTTTTCAGCATTCTTGCATGTTTTCTTTCCGTTTCACTTCATCTGTATTTGAGGAAAACTTTTCCCCTCAATGTCAATTTTGAAGCAATTCGAAATTTTTAATCGGTACGTATAAACACTTGTTAATATCCTTAATTTCGTTTCAGTCCATTCACTGGCTCTTGAATCGGACCATTCACTAGAACCAAAGCAACAGTAGTTTTTATTACTTCCTAAAAATCATTCCGGCACTGGTTTCTTTTCTCTCTTCCTTCTCTTTCTCTTTTAAAGAAACCGAAACTGTCATTTGCCATTATATTACTATTTCAACTAAACTCCACTTACGGTCATTTTGAATGTCCAATTGAAATCAACGAGACGAAAATACACATATTTAATGAACATATCATGAACTAAATTTGAAGGCCAAGAGAAAAAAGCTCATCCAGAGCATTCAACTGATCTGAAACCAAATACTAGCATAGAAGAAAAAAGTTCATAATGTGAAAGGGCATCACAGAGGATATATTGTGAAATGCCAAGAACTAACCTGTTTAGATTTATTTTTAAAGCAGAAATCTGGGGAAAACGTATTATTCTTGATTATTTCAATAAACACTGGAACTAAAACTCTTACACACATGAGCAATTTCAAAAACAGTTTTCCGAACGATTTCCTATAAAGCCTACCTTTTTGTATTAATGGACAATGTCAGACACAGCGCGATTTATATTTATTTATGATACAAATATAACATCATATGATATTCTGAAATACAATGAAATGATGCTTAATTATACCTTCTATTCCAGACTCATGATGTTTGTGTAAGAGTGTGATAAAAAAAAGATTGAGGAGTGTAAATTAAAATGTTGCTGCGATAAGTTATATCATGTTCACTTGAAGGAAGTAAAAATGAAAGACATTTGTGTTCTTTTTAACTGTGAAGATGTCGAAGACTTTGCTGGATACCTTGAAGAGCTATTTCTCAAAGGAAATTCAGAATTAAAGATAAACTTTCAAAATATCGGAGAAATTATTGATTTGACAGAATTATCTACATACAAATTGGTAGTTATATTATGTAGTCCTTGTATGATAGAATTCTTTGACAGCGAGTCAGAAATAGAAAGATTTCAAAAAATATTGGTGAATCACCCGTGCATAATTTGTCTACAGTATTACGTGGAAAATGATGATATCTCACGCCTTCAAACAGCATTAGCAGTTGACCCAAAAAGTTGGAAACTATTTCAGAGCCTTGAAACTAAACAGGAATGTACTGAAACTATAGCCAGTATTTTCGAAGTTCTTGAGGAACAGTCTCGGGTGCCGGAAATAATAGTGAAGCCTTTACCGAAGAAAAGACATTTAAGAAAATCGAAGAGATCCGCTAAAATTGTCCCAAACTGTGTGTACAAGGTAATTGTATATTTTTCAACCTTTGCTGCTTTTCATGCAAATAATCAGTATACTAATATTGTGTCTTCATAGGTAGCATGTTCTTTGTTAGCAAAATAACAAAAAGTCTGGTCTTCAAGAATGGTATCAAATTCATTTTTGAAAGTTAAATGCATCATCTATTAACCGTAAAGGACAACAACTACCATGTTTTCCATTAGCAATAAACAAGAGAGCAAAGTGACTTAGTGTTATGAGTAGAAACACTATATCCTTTCATTTTCGTTATGCTCTATAAAGACAAGTGGATAAATAGAACGAGTTTATACGACAAGCTTCATATTTTCATAACAAGTCTTTAAAAAATAGATACAACTAAAACATAAAGCACAAAGTATCAAATGAACATAAATCAGTCAATATGACAGCTTGAGCTATTAGTATTTATAGTCAACACATTTGAGTTGACATGACATTTTGTATCATAAGTATTCAGTCAACACAAATTAGTAAACATGACAGCTTGAACCTTAAGTATTTTGTCAATACGAATCATTAAACATGATATATTGAACCATAAGTATCTAGTCAACACAAATCAGTAAACATAACAGATTTAACCAGAAGTATGTAGTTAATACGAATCATAAAACATGACAGCTTGAACAATAAGTATTCAGTCAACACAAATCAGTAAACATGACAGCTTGAACAATACATATTCAGTCAACACAAATCATTAAACATGACAACTTGAACCATAAGTATCTTGTCAACAAAAATCATTAAACATGACAGCTTGAACCATAAGTATCTTTTCAACACAAATCAGTAAATATAGCAGCTTTAACCGTAAGTATTTAGTCAACACAAAACATTAAACACGACAGCTTGAACCATAAGTATTTAGTCAACACAAAACATTGAACATGATAGTTTGAACAATAAGAATTTAGTCACTACAAAACATTAAACATGACAGCTTGAACTATAAGAATTTAGTCAATACAAATCAGCATCAACATGACAGTTTATGCCATATGTATATAAAAAAAAACACTTAAAATTTTGATAACCAGACGCGCTCTTCGTCTACAAAAGATTCATTAGTGATGCTCGAATCAAAAAGAGGAAAAGGCCAAAGTGCGAAGTTAAGGAGTTCCAAAATAAAATACAGCCAAGGTTTTCTATTCCTTTTGTACAAAATCCTGATTCTTTCGAAAAATTCAAAATGTAAACACCGTTAATTTATAATTATGATAATATAAATGAACATTCATGTCAACACAAAGAAGCTGACTAGTAGTAATATCATCGAGGAGGAAACCTCAATAGCACAAATGCAGTAGTTGTGAAAAAAATTTAAAGCGCTTTTCAAAAAACTTTTTAAACGATAAGTTAGGAAGTTGAAAAGCACTGAAGACCTGAAATTCCGATAAGTTTTTAAAATACAGCTAAAGTAACCTCTGGCATAGATTACCTTAGCTGTATTTGGCAAAACTTTTAGGAATTTTGGTCCTTAATGCTCTTCAACTTCGTACTTTATTTGGCCTTTTTTACTTTTTTTGATTCGAGCGTCACTGATGAGTCTTTTGTAGACGAAATTGGCGTCTGGCGTATCCTAAATTTGGTCCTGGTATCTATGATGAGTTTATTTATTCCTGCGGAAGAAATTCCTCAAAATTTACTTGCATACATGGAGCTCTTATTCCTTCGGTTCGGTTATAGCTGATTTCTTTTGTAATTATATTATCTATTAAACATTTTCATCATGTTGTGGAATTTCAATAATTTAGTTTCGAGCACCACTAATGGGACAAATGCGGATATGTTGAAAACGTAGTTCTAGTCGGAGTCAGACATCTAGCTAGAATCCAACATACATATCAGAAAAGGTTTCTATAATGAGATGAAAGTCCAAAGACCCAAATACACAAATGACTCGTTTTGTGATTTCCGTGTAGTTTTGTAACAATAATCAAAGATTTAAACTTGATAATAGCTTTCTGTTTTATTTCATTAGTTATTTCCGCCAAAACGTTTGTTTATTTAGGAGTGCATTTTCTTTTTCCTTGTTTCAAACAGTTTACCGAAATAAACATTTGTTCTTAGTCTGCAAAGCTGATCTTGTCAATTTGATGTCTCTGTTTATTTTTAGAAGACCTTATAATATTTGTAAGCTTAAAACCAGAAATGAAAGTGCTGTATTCTAAATAAATAGTTATTTCGAAATGTTGCTTCGTGTACGCAACACCAATGTCCCTTTTCTCGATTGGTCTTTGGTTCTAGTTATATTAAAGTAATACTTCCTTTTTGTAATGTAATTAGATACTATGAAGTGCAAGTCTTCAAAGGTTTTCTTTCCTGTCCTTGAATAAACAAAAATTTAAGAAAACGATCATATACGTATAATGAGGGTCTGGATTAGTTTAACAGATTAGATAATAGTGGATCACAGATATAAAGAATACAGAAAAGGGGCATACAAAGAAGAGATGATTGGTTGAATGATTTTTGCTTCACGCCGTATAATCAAGAAAAGAGAATAATTTTGTGCTAAATATAAACAAAAATGGGAAAAATGGGCTTATTGTATGTACCTTGAAAGAATGAACGTCAAATATGAATTTTACCAAACTTGAAGAGCTATTCTTATTACATTACTGAAGGTCGATCATATTTCTACAATAATCTCGTAAATTCGTTAAAATTAAAAAAAAAAAAAACACATGTTGATCCATTTGATTCTATAATCGATATTGTTATAGTCGTTGTATTCTAAAATGCAAGTTTTAACCAACTGTGACTGGTCCATAAGAAGGGGCAGTTGGAACCTAATGAGTGTATATATAGCTAAATTTATTTTTGTTGTAGGCAAACGAAAATGTTGCGATTATATTCCAGAAACCACCAGGTGGCGCTGTTCAGGTCTTGTTCAACGAATTTGATAAGATAGTTGACGCAAAAGAGTCAATAAATGAATATACATATCTTTTCCGGGTACCATGTAAGTACATTGTACAATCAATTACATATATGTTATCTCAAAATCATCAACATTGGTTTAAATCAAAATTATACATATCTTCATATAAATCTATGTTTAAACAATAGCATGAATTTCCTGCATTAAAAATGACCCACGCATAAATTAGAATGAATATTTCACATTCATTTTAAGGCATTTGATTTTATTTCATTTCATTTCATTCGTCACAGGAATTCCTTTTCGTGCTAGAAGTCAGTTAAACAACATATTTGCATTTAAATATTAAGAGTCATTTAAATCACGTATTTACCGAAATAAAAGCAGTCATTTTTCTATAGAAGAAGAGAAACTCAAGTATTTAAAGATGGGTCTACATATCAAAGCTCATGACGTTTAGGGTAGTCAATTTTCTTGGGGTTGCATGTGATGTTACTCTCCATTAATATTTATTTTGTGTACATCCTTTTGTACAATTTATTATTTGTACAAAAAAAATGTACAAATTATAATTTGTACTTTTACTTTGTACATTGTACATTAGTACTTTGTTTACAAAATTCATCATTTTATAAAGTGATACGTTGTTTTATTCAAAATTTGAATCCTAAAACAAAATCTACGACTTGAAAGAATATGTTGACATGGAATAATCCTTATATTGAATTAAAATAAAATGTCCCTCAAATTACATTCCTTTATGTGCGTTATATATTGCTGTTTTATGAAAGATTGGCAGTAGTTAATTCCTCATCAAAATTCGGATATAAATCCGTGTTCATAATTCCTGGGCGGTTTGGACTGCCAACCATTTTATGGTATATTGTGATGTTTGAACATGTAGATACTTACTAGTACCTAAAAATCAAATGAATGATATCAAATCGGGATAAGTAAATATATACTTGCTTATTTAAATTAACGTCCTTAAATAATCTGAGATTGCTTTTAGTTATTCCGATTTAAATATTAGCAGATGTGGTATTATTGCCAATGAGACAACTATCTTCTGAAGACAAAATGGCAGATATTTGGATTACAAAATGTGAAGCCATGATCCTACAGGAACGAAAGAAGATGTTTGCTATACCTTGCTGTACGTCAATACAAGATACCAACATACAGTTTTTAATATTGAGTGATTGATTGATTGATTGATTGATTGATTGGTTAGTGGTAATTTAAGCTGCATCAGAACAAAAAGGCTATAATACGACTTTTAACACAACACAATGGTGTGAATTTCCCCCGTCCCTAATCTTAACAAAAAGTGACGATTACTAAAATTTCACAAATCACAATAAAAGTCTATTTTCAGCATTACCAAAATCTGGAGACGTACGTATTTCGTTATTATGTGATAGTGAGAAAACAGCGGATTGTGTTCTGAAAATTGTGAAGCCTAATCTAGCTGCTTACGAATGTTTAGACTTTTTAGCACAAGTCTTAGGTGTGGATGCTAATGAAAAACAAGTCCTAGACAGTAAATTGTTAGAATTATTCGACAAAAGTATTCCTAGCGATGGAACCTTGTCTGAATTGATGAAAGTCCAGGCTCAGGACATGCCCTTTCAAGAACGTGAGTTTTTTTTGTGTACATATTTGATAACTATATTTCGTGTTAAGTTGATATTGTGATGCGTTAGCATTCGGAAATATCAAATTTTCAAATGACAACTAACAAAATTGTCCATGAAAAAGATGATACAAAGTTGGGAATTAGAAATCGTAAGCTGCAGAAAAGACAAAACTATTTCCACAGGAAAATATTCGAATGACAAAAACAGTTCACAAAACACTCATGTATGAACTATGAAATAATAATAATATAGACTTTTTAGCATAAGAAATTAAATAAACTTTTTTTGATCACAAAAAATTACTATGCATTATATATGTCAAGAAAAAACAAAACCACAACCAAATCAAATCGATGAAAAGAACTAATAGTTTACAAAACATCGCACAAAAATCGGGAAAGTAATTAGAAAAAAAAAGTTGGGTAAACTCAAGTGCACCACTTGTTGAATACATTTAGCTTAACGCAAAACGTGTGCAAAATGACTAGTAAGGTTTCTACTACATTTATAACTTTTATCAAGAAGGTGTCCTCTTGTGTTTTAAGCTATTTGCTGTGAAAGTGTATATCTACTCAAGAATCAATTTATTAAAAAGGTAACATTATGTTTTCCCTCCTTGTTTTAAAACAAGTGTATTCCGGTCGTTTTTAATTGCAAATTTGTACAACCCAATTATGATTACTAGTAATGTACCTTTTCGTAATGAATATTATTTTAAATGTATAATATGGTTATTTTAAGGAACACACCGCATTTGAATTTCAAACTTTTAAGTACAACATACCAGTGAGTAGATTTTGATAACGTATCTTTTTAACTTAGTATCACTATGTAATGATGTTTATCTATTTACATTATTTATATTATCAACAGTAATCGAAAGTGACCAGGAGATACCAACATTACTACATTTCGCAGCCAAGCATGGATTAGAGGATTTGACATGCAATATCTTAGACACCCCTGGTTCTAGTGCCGCCTTTCAAATAGAAAACAAAGACGGACACGACCCGGCTGATCTTGCCGAATTAAACGGTCATGTAGATCTAGCTGAACATATGAGAACACATTTTGTAAGTTTGTTATTGACCCAGTCGTTGACGGAATACACATTTCGCAAATACATTATACGAAGTGTATAACTCTTTAATTTGAATATATGATTGAGTGTTATTATACTTCATAAAACTATACAGATATTTGTTAAAACAAAGTTAAACAAATCTGTAAAAGAAATAAAATCACATATTTCATATTTTTTTTAATTGTATTTACGAAAACTAAAATCTACAATCATCAGGAGATATCGATATTTATATTGCGCACAAAATGCACACATGTATAATTATTTAGACAGAGAATCATGTTAGTGTGGTAGTTTTAATTTCAAAACCACGAAAAAAACGTATACATCCCGCCATTATGTTATTGTACTATGATACATTTGTGTATTCTTGTCGTTAATATTTGCTTGTATGCTTGACCTATATGCCATTTTGTCCTTCTTTGTTACATATTTGTCTTTTTAGTTATTAAGATTATAACACAATGTTGACTGCTGTACCCCTATTTTTGACATTTTAACCTATTATGTATGTTTGTTTTGTTAACGTTGTCAATATAATAGAATTTGATGCGACTGTCATACAAGTGAGAGGTTTAGCTAGCTGTAAAACTAGATTCAATCCACTATTTCTACATATAAAAACGCCTGTACCAAATCAGGAATATGACAGTTGCTATCCGTTCGTTAAATGTGTGGAGCTTTTTTTGCCATTTGATAAGGAACTTTCCGTTTAAAATTTTCCTCTGAGTTCAGTATTTTTGTGATTTTACCATTTGATGAGGAACGTTCCGTTTTAAATTTTCCTCGGAGTTCAGTATTTTCGTGATTTTACTCTTTACCCGACCATGGCCAACATGTTGATATGATTATCTTTCAGGAAACTCAAACTATGGTTGATTATATACATTTGGCTATGGATAACAACTACTCTAACCAAGAAGAGCTTGAAAGAGATCGGATTCAGGCAATAGGTAAAGAGGAAATACAATGTTTATATTAAACAACACTTTTGTAAGCACAAACTTCACAATGAAGGTTTTTGGTGTGAAATTCAGCCAGAGGCTGAAGGAAAATTAATAGAATTTTCTGTAATCAATTTGATTTGAACAATTAAATGATAGTAGGATATCATAGGAGGCTATACGATATAACACTTAGGATACAAATCATATAATAAGAAGATTTTGAAATGTATTAAGTGGGTTATAACAGAATATTATACCGGGATGAAATATTCCAGCTAATTCCGCAAAATGTGCTTTTCAATTTGTTACAAACGAAACTGTAATATTCAATTCAAAATTTGAGGATGTATTGGATTGGTATCTATTGTAGAAAACTCAAGAAGCAAAAGTATTAAAACCATACCAACGCAAGAGAGAATTCAATTAGAACAAAAGTCCTGTAAGTGTTTCCGTTTTGAAGTAAACATGATATGAATTTGTTCAACTACACATATAACTTAACTATTTGTACAATATATGTAACAAAGAGATTATCAAAAGAGGGACGAAAGATACCAGAGGGACAGTTAAACTCATAAATCGAAAATAAACTGACAACGCCATGGCTAAAGATGAAAAGGACAAACAGACAAACAATAGTACACATGACACAACATAGACAACTAAAGAATAAACAACACGAATCCCACCAAAAACTAGGGGTGATCGCAAGTGCTCCGGAAGGGTAAGCAGATCCTGCTCCACATGTGGCACCCGTCGTATTGCTTATGAGATAAACAAATCCGGTATCTAGTCTAATTCGGTAGGTCACATGCATGAAGGGGAAGGGGATTGTAGTTACGACGTAAGGAAAATATCCGATATCATTTGTGAAACGGTTATTTCCATAACGGTCAACCAACTCTTGATGGCGTCCGTAGAATTTAAGAAGTAATGATTTCAACTTAGCCATTTGGAACTCTTGATTTAATAGCTTCCTTGTGAGCAACAACCCTCTATCAAGACAATCATGATATGAAATGCAAGCACGGGAATATCGTATCAATTGGGAGATAAATACACTGTATGCAGGTGCTGCTGGAATGTTGCTACTTAGAAATGGAAGTTCACAACTAGAAAGCTGAAATCATCTCTTTTGTCGTAAAATTTTGTTTTCAATCGACACTCATTGTCAATTTCTAGATGTAAGTTAAGATATGAGACCGGCTTAACTGTATCTGTTGTATCCAAAACATGTACACACATTGTTAAACTACTCTTTCAATTTTCACCAAATATACCAAGTATTTCGGAAGGTTATGTAAAATGAAACAAAAAAAGATAATTTTGTAAAGGGTTGATATAGGATTATTACCATATCAATGGTTATCTCAAAAACATTGTGAATTTTCGCAGGTTAGACACACACTCATCATATTTACCAGGCTGAAAGTTTTGTTCGATATATGCGCGTTTTATATACAGAAGAATAATAATTGAAGCTCTAATAAAAAAAAAAGCAAAAATGACCTAGAAAGTAAACCGAAGACCTACAATTTTAAAAGGTTTTGTCTAATACAGCTACAATAGTCTATTCCTTAGGCGGAAAATGCATTTTCATGTAACCGCAACTTCGTACTTTATTTGGCCTTTTTAACTTTTTTGGATTCGAGCGTCACTGATGAGTCTTTTGTAGACGAAACGCGCGTCTGGCGTATATACAAAATTTAGCTCTGATATCTAGGATGAGTTTATTTAAAACCACTGGGTCGATGCCACTGCTGTTGGAGATTTATTTCCCCGAGGGTATCACCAACCCAGTAGTCAGCACTTATTGTGCTGACATATTTTATCATTAATATGGTTATATTTATAAATTAACTGTTTACAAATTTTGAATTTTTGAAAAACTAAGGCTTTTCTACCTCAGGCATGGATTACCTTAGCTGTATTTGGCATAACTTTTAGGAATTTTGGTCCTTAATGCTCTTCAACTTCGTACTTTATTTGGCCTTTTTAACTTTTTTGGATTCGAGCTTCACTAATGAGTCTTTTGTAGACGAAACGCGCGTCTGGCGTATATACAAAATTTAGTCCTTGTATCTATGACGAGTTTATTTATTAACAGTTTGTGACAATTCGGAATTCTCACTAAATAGTCAACTTTGATATGATAATCATTTAATCATTAATTGCAAAGAGTACAAACTGATGTATATTTGGTAATTGAAAAAATCTATCAAACTAGATTTTCAATTTATTGGATTGTACAATGAAACAAAAATAGAAATAGGACCTTAGCTGCAGTTTTGTGCTTATGTTATTGCATTCACATTTTCATATACTCATTCAAGCTGTAGTTAACTACTACACTGAAACCATTACATACCTTAAAAACTTTGATTTTACTCGAAAAAATAAGGATTTTCTTATCCAAATCATAGATTACCTTGGCCGTATTTGGCACATTTTTTTTGAATTTTGGGTCCATCATCTTTGTACTTGCTTGAATTTACAACTATTTTGATCTGAGCGGCACTGATGAGTCTTATGTAAAAGAAACGCGCGTCTGGTGTATTAAATTATAATCTTGGTACATTTGATAACCAGTTACAATAATTGTGCTAATGTATAAAACTATATATCTATATTGAAAGCCTGTTGACCCAAATTTCATTTTTCTTTCAAATGCTCCGAAATTCTACGAAATATCAATTTGGAAAATCTTTAATTATAGAAACGTTTTATTCAATCTGACCTTAAGACGTTAAGATTCAGAAATTCATACGAGTTACTGGAAAAATGAATAAGGAAACATTAACTTTAAGGGAGCTACCATTTGATTTTTATGGGGGGGGGGGGGGGGGCTAGGATGAAATTTGAAAAAAAAAGGCAGGACAGGAGTTTTGAGTTAAAAAAAAAAGGCAGGATGACAATTTAGGTAAAAAAAGTCAGGATAAACTAATAAAAAAAAGGCTGGACCGAATAGAGTTAAAAATAAAAAGGCAGGACAGAGATTACAACTAAAAAAAATGCAGGACAAAATTTTTCATCCTAGCCCCCCATAAAAATCAAATGGTAGCTCCCTAACCTGGTAACGCTTAAAAAACAAACAAACTCACGTACAGATCGGAAACCATTGATTGCATTTTGTTTTGCTTTGTTTAATATAATCATAGGAAGGACATGAACAATCTTCAGATTTTATTTTAGGATTGAGCCACTTTTAACATCATTTTCTGATTTGATAGAATGCAACTTCGATAAATCTGGATGTGGCTTCATATGTTATAGTTTTCTCTAAATAAAAAAAATAAAAGAGGCTCGGCTAATTCCACTGTATTGGTTTCATTCGTAGTGTAAAATCTGAAAAATGTTGAAACATACTAAACGATATACCCACAACAAGATTCATTACCATTTTTCAAAACCCTTTAAATCAAAATGTCATTCAACGCTTAATGTCTTTTGTCTTACTTTGAGTACATTTAAGTGATTTAATTCATTAAAAAAATGTACATTCTCTAATCCTTAATGATTACTTGCCGAAAATCTTATTTTGAAATAAAAACAAGTTTTCAGGAAAATCGATAGACATTACTGTAACAGGTAATTACACAACACACAATATAAAGAAATAAAACTCTCAAAATTTAATCAAGAGTAACACAAGTTTCTATACAACGAAAATAAGAATTGAATCATATGCTCTCAAAAATAAGTAGTTCTTTAACCATTTGTTGGACCAGTCGTGTTCTCATGACAAATTTCAAATCGGTTACAAGTCGCAATCATTGATATCATAATCGAAGAAAAGAGGACGAGTTCGTGGCTACGGTAAGTGGAAGATTTTCGTGGACATTTGTGACACCACTGTGCTGAAGCTGAAGCTGTTTTGAAATTAATCGAGCAAGGAACTGTCAGTACGTTGTCAATTTCCGGAAAATTAATTCAAACCATTTATGTGTATTCACAACCACTTATTAAATACATTTGTCATACTTTTAAATGCGATACCTCTAATAATAAGACGTATTTTTTTTTTGTATAACCATTATTTTTGCCTATGTTATATGATATGCAACTGTGTAAATGTGTGATATGTCTTTATAATTCCAGCGACTATGCCAAGACCAATTCGATCTGTTCCCCTCCCTCCGGAACCAACAGAAGAAGAAGAACAATATGGTGGAATGAAACCAGATGAATTCATGGGTATTAGTTCTAAGCGTAAGTACTGTGGTGTCGCTTTGCGAAAAAAAAAAAGAATCTTGTGAGCTTTTAAGGTATCAAGATTGCATGGTATGTATTAGTGATGTAATAACCAAACTGCATCACAATAAAACAAATAAAAGGCATCTTTAGATCAAAATACAAAATTTTAAAGCGACGATTCTCTGAACTGTATTTCAACTTCCAAATCTACCGAATCTAAATTGAAAAACATAAAGTTTTAGATTACAATTCTAGCAACACACTTGCTAATAAAAAGAAGACTGTCCATGGATTTATGAGTTTTGAACAGAGGTATACTACTGTTGCCTTTATTTAATCTGGCAGAAGTGACATAATGCATGGATTTCTATAATATCGGAGTGCTCCGCTCCAATATAAAATAGAATGCATTCCGTTTAACCTAAGTATTCATTGTATCCACATCTTAAAACTAATTGTTAGATACTTTTTTTTACAAACATATCAAAAATTGAAAATTTATATTTTCGAGAAGCATTATATATTACGAAAACAGTTAACTATGAACTCATTCCCTTAAAGGATTTCTTGACAGATTTAATGAAAAATGTATTGAAACGGAAATTTAAGTTTTTTTAAAGAAAAATAAATTGATCCTGAGAGATGAACAATGATGGGACTATGTTTATTTTACCTGTAAATAGTACTTTCTGATTTCTCAAAGTATTTCAGTTATTTTGTTAGAAGTCTTTATAGTAGAATAACATACATACTTTTAATGCCTGATTTCGTTATCATTCGGTTATTATAGCTATACAAACAGCATCAACATTAGGATCTTCAACTCATGATGAACTAATAGAAATTGGCAATGCGGTTAAGAATGGCGAGTTTACCGTAGACGAAGCTGAAAGGCTGTACTCTTCCTGGGTGGATAGAAATAAGGCTGCTCAATCGAAATCGCTGAAGGAGCGACAACACGCAATAGAAGAACTCAGAAACCAGTATCAAACAGTCTTTAAACCAGAAAAGCAACAGCAACAGAGACAAAGCATTTTTACAAAAATAAAACAGAAAGTTTCTCCAAGAAAAAAAACTCCAGCAGAGGAAATATATGTAATGCAAATCACGGTAAGATATGATTATTCAGTCTACAACTAGAAACCGTTTTAATTTTTATGAAATGATTTTTTTTAATTCAATTGGTGTAAAAATGATTTAGGAATTTTACAACTTACTCAGACCCAACATGCATTTTTTTTTTCAGCTACCTTGTTAGTTCAAAAACAATTCAATAGTATATAAATAGACCAAAGAGCAGTAAACAGTCTAAAATCACCAATGGGTCTTCAAAACTGCGAGAGAAAAAATTCCGCAACCGCAGACGGCTTCAGCTGGCCCTTGGAGTTTCTGGATTTTTAAAATTTATTTTTAAACTGGGAAAACTATTACTGTGAGATACTAAAAGTAATGTATCGGTTGCAAAATGTTTGAGTTGAATATGATTTTTTAAATGTTTAACTTTAATATTATTATCTTTTAAGCATCCTTCTGTGGGTAGAGATCGTAAGACACACACTCCAGGACGGGATAGCACTATAAGTAATTCAAGTAAGTATTTGTCAAAGATAAAGAGTTCAGCCGTGTTCTCACCAAACGCCATGTACCCACATATGTACACTGGTTTCACATTAAATTTGTTCACATCCAAAAACCTGGTTCAATTATCTGTACATTAGATTTGTTCATATTTGTAAACTATATGTTATTTACATGGTCATTACATAGAATCGAATTCAAATTTCTCAAACAACTTTTCTAGTACTTAAGGAACAACAAGTTTACTTAAAAAAGGGAGGAGGAGGGAGGGGTTTAAGGTTTTTTCCTTACAAAATGTTCTGATCCCCAATTTGACAACAAAAATTTTGGTCATACAGATGACAAAAGAAAATATTTTGAATCCAGTTTTTCCCAATACCTTATTATGCTTATTGCTTATAGTGTTGAAGAAAAATAATTGATTGATAGCGTCGAAATAAAAGAATGAAATGTTCACGCGAAAAGAAAAGAAAAAATATTATGAACCGTAAAAAAAAGTCTATACCCCCCCCCCCCTTTTACACACCTTTCAATTTAAAATCGTTTCTGCTTTATGAAAGCTTTTTTGGTGACTTGCAGTACTTTAAAGATTTAAAGTCTTGATTTTTCTATAAAAAACGTAGGCTGCAAAAGGATTTAAATGTTTAGGATTACTGCGTTTTTATCTTTTCTGTTTGTTTCAAATAGCATACATTTGTATAGACGCAATATTTAAAAAGATATATATATTATAGCGAGTTCATAATTTGGTGAAACATATTTGTGTATTTGTGTTTTTCTCAATTCATTAGTTTTGTTTGAATAAGAAGGTCACGAGTTTGAACCAAGAGCAATGACCAAATACTAGCATGCATATAGTACGACTTTGGCTTAAAATTACAACTTGTGCATTGAAAATTGATGCTTTTTTATATTTGTAAGTGCATATTACCGGATTTGAGATACTATCAAAACATCACCATTTACCGCACACTCTTTTAAGTTGTGCATTTATAAGTGAATCGTTGATTGAGAAATTGGCAAATATATCTGTGTACGTTCAGTCGATTCGGGAAGACATTTTCAAATGAATTATGTGTTTTGCAATGATGATGCTTTGAGTCTGGATAAGGGGCTAATAACGTTTGTTTTTTTTTTTTTTTTTATAGCAAAGCAATATATAAAGTTTGGACAAATAATTATGTAAAGAACCTTATTAAAAAATTGTTATAAATATCATTTTTTATTATACAAAAACAGTTTCTTCTTTAAATATGCATGGAAAAATGCATGTTCTAAATATCTAGTTTGTGTACACTTAATCCACACAAGTCCTACATTGACTATCGACTGTAAGTAGACAAAAAATGTAAACATTGAGTTTTATTGGAACGTAACTGAGTTTGGTTTACGTATAAATTACACTAACACAATACCGAGTTTATGTCAATGTGAACAAAACCTTATTTTAGTAAGATTTATTTTAGTTTTGTCTATAACAGGAAAAATGCTCCACTAGATTTCAAAAGCTTTGATATATTTACTATTCCCAGGGCAGAAAGGGAAATTTAGAGGGAAAACGTTAATTGAATCTATATATATATAATTATTTGTTTTCAAATCAGGCTCATCAAGTGGAGGATCAAGAGGCAGTACAATGAGTACCCAATCGGATTGGAGAGATAGCAGTTTAGGAAGCATGCACGAGGAGAGTGCATCTGACAGTGATTGTATTGATGTAAGTATAGTTTATTGTTTATAAATAAATATTGATTTATTTTTATCTAACCCCACTCATACATTGTCTAAGATATATATTGCACTTTTTGAAATTCTTGGTTTTTCATGCTGTTCAACTTTGTAATGAATTTGGCCTTCTGTTTGTTTAAAACCGCACTCTACTGATGAGTTTCACGTATACGAACGTTCGGTTTGGCATACGAAATTCTAAACCTGGTATATTTGATGAGTTTTTACATATTCAGTAGTAGGAAGCTTCGAATGGTTTGGAATTTAATACTTTGTAATTTCAACATGATAACCAAAAAGTAAACTATACCATTATTTCCTTCTAATTTTTATTGATTATAACTTGATGAGTAAGTAAAAGAAATGGCACTACACATATATTTTTGTTTATTTCAACCACAGTGTAGTGTAGATAAATCCAAACTTTCAGAGGTATGTGAAAAACTTATTCAATATTTTATTTCTGTATCTTTTATATTATTTTTTTTATTTGACAGCCAATTGTGAATATTTTTTTTGTTTTCTTCATTGTTCACTAACCACATGCATGATAAGAGAGTGGTGATGAAGATTCAGTATATTTTACAAAACACAGTTTGTTTTCGCTTTTGGAGTTTGAATGTCTCTTTGGTACCTGTCGCCTATCTTTTCTAGCTGATGTTTGCTACAAATATGTCAAAATGGGGATTTTTTTGCAACTCGACTTCTTTACTCTCAAAACAAAGGTTCTATATTATATTTTCTACCTTAGCATGGAAGAGTAATCCTTCTTTTTTAAGGTTTGCGAACTCCAATTCTTCATTTATGAAACAGTTCTCTGCGTATAATAAAAACGACTCAACCTTGTCTAAATTTTATATTTGTAAAGTATACTTCATCATTATCTTAAAGGAATATATTTCTATTTCTTTTCTGAACCTGATCATGAACATAATGTTATATTTTTCGTCGTATTTATTATTGTTTGTTTAAGGTGAGGTATTTCATGTTCTTCTAGACCAATATAAATTAGGATGGAATTAATCATATTCTCAACTACAAATTACATTACAATCTGAGAAACAGCTCCACTTCGATACGGTGAAAACAATATTAATTCTGTTTGCTTTTAATTATATAACTATATGAATCTATTCGTATTTTAAGTGTAAATCATCTATACTGAAATAAAGCATTTCAAAGAAATTGAAAATATTTGTTTTGTAGGAAACACCAGTATATGAAGTACAGAGAAGACAATCTGAACCAACAGAGGTATTATATTGTAATTATATCATAGCATCCATTATGTTGTAGATAAAGAAAATGTTTGTCCTTCCATTATTTTGTACTTCAATTTATATATATGCAGGCAAAGAGCTTATGCCTTTTAGGTGACCCATAAATTTTAGTAATTAAATAATTGATTATAGTGATATTTGTAAATTTGTACAGATTATAAAAATACAATATATAATAAATACCCGGCTCAATGAACCAATATGTCACCTCAAACAATATCGATACTTTGTATGGACCCTGACGATGTGAGGTTGATGCGTAATGTTGTACAAAAATGTTTAAAATCAAAAGAGTGCAAGTTTCAAAATGGTCTTTTTTGCACAAGTTGTTGATGACTCCTCAATATTTTATTCCGTCAACATTCAAACTATGAAGTCTGTGACATTGTCAATTTTAAAAATCGAACAATTTTCAATATTAAAATTAGACTTAAAAAAAATGCATTGGTAAACTTGATCAGCTACTGGATAATTCGTATTAATTGTCCTAGTAAGTTTAATATCTAGTAGATTTTTTAGATGAACGGTGTCTTTCTTGACCTCTGCATTGATTTGATTTGCATGTAAACTAGTAAACCAATTTTGATCTGCAACGGTCATTTTGATCAGAACTGCTAAAAAAACATTGAACAACAAATTATTACGTCATCTTCAGTTTTTTGTAAATTTCTAGATTTATCCGCTGCATTAAATTTAGTATTTTTCGGACGTTTCGCTTCAATTTAGTCTATATTAAGATTGTTCAGTAGATGTCATTTACATATACACATCAAAATCATACTGAATACTCTGAAATGCTGAATTTGCTATAAGCAAACGGTCTAAACTGTACTGAATTAATCGCAGTGGATATATCTATAAATTGATTAAAAAACTGAAAGAACATGTCTAATATTTATTGTCCGGACTGTTCCAAACGTGTTAAGATCGAACGAACATTTTTCATTTTTAGCTCACCTGGCCCAAAGGGCCAAGTGAGCTTTTCCCATCACTCTGCGTCCGTCGTCCGTCGTCCGTCGTCGTTAACTTTTACAAAAATCTTCTCCTCTGAAACTACTGGGCTACATTCTTCATTGGGTATCTAGTTTAAAAAATGTGTCCGGTGACCCGGCCAACCAACCAAGATGGCCGCCATGGCTAAAAATAGAACATAGGGGTAAAATGCAGTTTTTGGCTTATAACTCAAAAACCAAAGTATTTAGAGCAAATCGGACATGGGTAAAATTGTTTATCAGGTCAAGATCTCTCTGCCCTGAAATTTTTAGATGAATCGGACAACCCGTTCTTTTGCTGCCCCTAAATTGGTAATTTTAAGGAAATATTATTATAAATAGAGATAAACTTTAAACAGCAATAATGTTCAGCAAAGTAAGATTTACAAATAAGTCAACATGACCGAAATGGTCAGTTGACCCCTTTATAGTCATTTTCAAGCATTTTTCGTAAATCTTAGTAATCTTTTACAAAAATCTTCTTCTCTGAAACTACTGGGCCAAATTAATCCAAACTTGGCCACAATCATCATTGGGATATGTAGTTTAAAAAATGTGTGGCGTGATCCTACCAACCATCCAAGATGGCCGCCATGGTTAAAAGTAGAACATAGGGGTAAAATGTAGATTTTGGCTTATAACTCTAAAACCAAAGCATTTAGAGCAAATCTGGTAAAATAATCTATTAGGTTAAGATCTATCTGCCATGAAATTGTCAGACAAATCGGACAACCCGTTGTTGGGTTGCTGCCCCTGAATGAGTAATTTTAAGGAAATTTTGCAGTTTTTGGTTATTATCTTCAATATTATAAAAGATAGAGATAAACTGTAAACAGCAATAATGTTCAGCAAAGTAAGATCTACAAATAAGTCACATTACCAAAATTGTCAGTTTACCCCTTAAGGAGTTATTGCCCTTTATAGTCATTTTTTAACAATTTTCATAAATTTTTGTAATTTTTTGTAAATTGTTAGAATATATTTTCCACTGTAATTACTTGGCCAAGTTCATTATAGATAGAGATAATTGTAGCAAGAAGAATGTCCAGTAAAGTAAGATCTACAAACACATCATGATCACCAAAACACAATTTTGTCATGAATTTATCTGTGTCCATTGTTTAATATGCACATAGACCAAGGTGAGCGACACAGGCTCTTACGAGCCTCTAGTTTTTATTTTTTTTTCAATTTCATTTCTAATTAATGGTTTATCTAGAAATATGATATAAAAAAAATATCGATATGGATCGGAAGAGATGTTTTAAACCTTTTGGTGTCCTTTAATTTTTATGAAAGAGCTACCACATTCAATACTCTCGGTTGGCTTCCCGAATGCGTCAATTTAGATACAGAACTTTTGCTTTTGGGGGAAAATATATATATATGTTATATAAATTGCATTGTGGAGAACACATAAGCAGGTATTTTTGATGTCTGATCATTTTGCTTTCAGCTTTGAGCAAATGAATATGGTTAAACTTAACTGTTTTTTTCTCTCTCTTTTAAATAATGATTGTTTGCATTTTTTCTTAGATTGTCACATTCTAGATATCATTTCAATGTCCTTGTAATTTTGATTTGTTTTCTAACAGATTTTAAACATCCGCAGAGTACGTATTATATATTATTTGCATTCAAATATGTGTAAGCCAGTGTGTTTTTACCATTCTAATTGAATTAAACAGTTTGCTCTTTCTTAACTTACTAAAGATTGTTGTTATTTAATAATACGTATTCATGTACCTTGTATTTGTCTGTCATGGCATGCCTCGTGTGCTTCTTATTTTCTTATTTTCCAGTTTACTAAGTTCGATGAAACATTTACATTAATTCTATTAAATTCAATGAAAACTTTTTGTGTTTAGTTATTCCTCGTCAAAAAATAATTTAATAGCTATAAGCATCTTTTCACCTTCTAACTATTGGCCAATACACATATGCAATACATGCCACACTTGCTAAAACTCTATGTGATTGCCTCTCTGTATTGTTTTGGAATGACTCGCATATTATTAACATATTTCGTTTTGTTTTCGTTGGAAATTGTACTATCAAGCTTACTAATCAACTTTTTACACAGAACTGTGTTTCTTTATGTGTTGCATGTTTTCTGTCAAGTCACTATATAAGTTTACCGTGAAAGAAATGAGGTAGAAGCCATGTTCGTTAATAGATGATTGTTTTTATAATTTTATATAATATCAAGGTACCGCTTTGACACAACTTTTCAAAATTTTCGGTCAAATGCTTTTTAACTTTATAATCAAATTGGGATCTCAATGAAGTATTCAGTTTTTGTTTTTTTTCTCCATACCTACTTTGCTCGTCTAAAAAATATGATTGCAAGGGAGACCAATTGGTCAATTTGAAACTCCATTCGTTTAAAGGTGCAATGAAAAATGTGTCGATAATAAAAAAGGAATACCTATTGTGATAACTGTTTTAAAGATTTCAAAAATCGACATGATTCGGTGTTCATGTAACAGTTCCAATTTGCTGTGAATCTATACTTTATTTATTCTACTGTTTTGAATCTACATGACGATAACGTGGAAGTTACAAGATAAAGACACAAATGTATACTACATCTACATTGTAAAAAGTAAATTCTAACATGACGTCCTTCAAACGCTTTGAGTACAAACCCGTGGTAAAATATAAATATATTGTTTGGGCTGTTCCGACCGTACTCCCACGTCATTTGTTTTTTTTATGAATGAGGTACCCGACGTCATAGAACGAAGACGTCAGAGTATAAGCATTTTACGGGAAAATGCACGCTTGTGAAACTGAAAAGCATCACAACCAGTAAAACGTAAACAAACGATGCTAAAATGTGTTATCAGCCATATTTTTGTATACATATGAGACATATACGTAAATTATCATTTAAATTCATCCAAAACTATCTAAATACGTTATTGTAAATAATTTAAGCATGTCACTTATTCAGTTTGCTGCGTTCTTTTACGCCAATTTAATAGTGCGTTTATTTATGCGTTTAATATCTGCCTCCACCTTATATCGCTTCGATCCAAAAGAATAGCCGTATTTGTCTTATTAGAATCGAAATAATTCATGGGGGCTTGAATATATCTAGATTTTACCACGGGTTGTCCCTTTATGTCGATATTTTACCCCTCGCTATCGGGGTAAAATATTTGTCATAAAGGGCCAACCCGTAGTAAAATCACGTTATATTCAAACCCCCATGAATTATTTCTTAAATGATAAAAATATTGAACTTCGAGGAAAACTGAAAACGGACTGTCCGAAATCAAATGGCAAACTCAGAAGCTCAAACATATCAAACGAATGGATAACATTGGTTAACCCAATTCAAGATAAAATTAAAGCTCTGCTGTTTTTATTTCATATTAATGTATGAGATAATTTGGTAATTTTAACAAACAACTTGTGAACAATCATATACATTATCATCACTCACTATGTAAACGATTTTTATGCCCCACCTACGATAGTAGAGGGGCATTATGTTTTCTGGTCTGTGCGTCCGTTCGTCCGTCCGTCTGTCTGTCTGTCTGTCTGTTCGTTCGTTCGTCCGTCTGTCCCGCTTCAGGTTAAAGTTTTTGGTCAAGGTAGTTTTTGATGAAGTTGAAGTCCAATCAACTTGAAACTTAGTATACATGCGCCCTATGATATGATCTTTCTAATTTAAATGCCAAATTATAGTTTTGACCCCAATTTTACGGTTCACTGAACATAGAAAATGATAGTGCAAATTTCAGGTTAAAGTTTTTGGTCAAGGTAGTTTTTGATGAAGTTGAAGTCCAATCAACTTGAAACTTAGTATACATGTGCCCTATGATATGATCTTTCTAATTTAAATGCCAAATTATAGTTTTGACTCCAATTTTATGGTTCACTGAACATAGAAAATGATAGTGCAAATTTCAGGTTAAAGTTTTTGGTCAAGGTAGTTTTTGATAAAGTAGAAGTCCAATCAACTTGAAACTTAGTATACATGTTCCCTTTGATAAGATCATTCTAATTTTAATGCCAAATTAGATAATTTATTCCAATTTCACGGTCCACTAAACATAGAAAATGATAGTGCGAGTGGGGCATCCGTGTACTGTGGACACATTCTTGTTGTTTGTACAATCAACGTCATTTTAACAAATATCGACAAATTTTCTGGTCTGTGCGTCCGTTCGTTCGTTCGTCCGTCAGTTCGTCCGTCTGTCCCGCTTCAGGTTAAAGTTTTGGTTAAAGTTTTTGGTCGAAGTAGTTTTTGATGAAGTTGAAGTCCAATCAACTTGCAACTTAGTACACATGTTCCCTATGATATGATCTTTCTAATTTAAATGACAAATTAGATATTTTCCCCCATTTTCATGGTTCGCTGAACATAGAAAATGAAAGTACGGGTGAGGCATCCGTGTACTGGGGACACATTTTTGTTTGTATATCCTCTTGTTTTTAATTAAATTTTTGCTCTAAAATGAATTTGGCCACATACGATTTGGTAAATATCAGACCAGTCGCAGTTTAATTATGTACTATACGTCAGTTCTAAGTGTACAAACTACCTAGTAGCCAGTTTTTAGTACACGCATGATAATTCGTATTAAACACAATTTATGTAGTTTATAAACTTGCTACTAACTTTTTCCGTTTTGGCCGTTTTCGTGTTGTTCCTTTCAATATTTTACTCACTTCGCACTAAAATACGAAATGAATCATTCATGGCAAATGTCATCAGTGTTGACATTTTCGAGATGTCTAAACTTTGCACTTAATTAATGAAAAGCATAAGATTTGGATCAACATTTCACTACATTTTGCTCGAGTATACATTTGGACATGCAAAGCATAAGTTTTCCTGGGTGCGTATCTGAATATTACACTTTGTTGTGATCTAACATTTTAACGAAAAATGTGCAAAATGCATTTTGACAACGAATCTGGCTTCAAACTTGAATTACGTCATGCTTTTTAGCTATCAATCATGTGTGAACCAAATACCAAAAAAGTAATTCACAAAAACTCCGAGAAAAGTCAAAACGGAAATTCCCTAATTAATAGCATAATCAAAAGCTAAAACACATCAAACGAATGGATAACAACTGTCATGTTCCTGACTTGTTACAGGCTTTTTCTTATGTGAAACATGGTTGATTAAATCGGATTATATAGCTAGCTAAACCTCTCACTTGTACGACAGTCGTCAATTTAGAGAGTGGTAAAACATATAAAAATTTACGCATTTTAACCATCAAATGATTTTTGGTATAGCATATTATATGATTATATATTTTTGGAGCAATATGTATGCCTATTTGGTCAAAGAGTTAAATATGACTTGTTACAGGCTTTTTCTTATGTGAAACATGGTTGATTAAACCGTATTATATAGCTAGCTAAACCTCTCACTTGTACGACAGTCGTCAATTTAGAGAGTGGTAAAACATATAAAAATTTACGCATTTTAACCATCAAATGATTTTTGGTATAGCATATGATATGATTATATATTTTTGGAGCAATATGTATGCCTATTTGGTCAAAGAGTTAAATATGCGTCGACTTTACAATTTCTTTTATCTTTTTTTCATTTTTGAGTTGTCTGTATCGTTGGTTTTCTCGAATTTTCTCTCTTTATTTTTGTGTTGTAAAATTAATGCTTGCTACTTAATAAATCTCACTTCCATTTATATTAGGGTTTATCAATTAAAATATTACTTTCACAATTGATTCAAATATAACATATATATATATATCATAAAAGCGCTGTTCCTTTGCTTTTTGTGTGTTTTTGTTGTTGCTGTGAATGTTTTGATTTTGTGTCATGGATGGATACCCCATATCCTTTGTTTTTCTATTATATATAGATAAAACGAGATTGTGGGTATATAGCAACGATAAAACAATCTAATATCACACAAAAACAATTGACACATAGATATCAAAATAGGATCATCCATAATACTTTAATAAAACGAGGTTCGACAAGTCATAAATAACACCACCAAAACAAAATTCTTCAAGTGACACGAAAACACATCTATTAAAACAAAGACTACTACTAAAGACCTGCCTAACCTTCGATCGGCACATACACATGATTCGGTGTTAAACAGTTCAATTTGTATTCAGTCGTAACCCTTGATTTCTTTGTTTGGGAAAAACAAAAAGAACATATAAGAATATCCGATTAACATAAGCCTTTTGTTAAATCTACATACAACAAACAACAGATCAAAGATGAAGAAAAAAACACCTTTATGAATGTACATTTCCGTGAGAACGAAAAGGTGAAAGGCCGTCGGAATGAATAATACGAATTATTGGGTAACGCATACAATGTAGAATGGTGAATGTTAGCATGGTTATGAAATGTAGTATGAAAAGAGTGATGTTAAAAAGCCGTGGCAAATAGGAGACAACTTTTTAACCTTCTGTAAGAACAAAATATAATGACAAATCGCAATAATTCATGTTATAAGGAAGATTACCATGTATTTTGTTTTTTTATTTTAGAGTGCAGAAAAACGAATATCCCTGAAAGACCAGTTTTTGGAAAAAGTAAAAAGAGAGGAAGACGCATCACCGATGTTACCTCCGCGGTCGTCAGATACCTTCAAACCTTCGGTGAATGTAACGCCACCTCCTCCAGTCAGAAATCGACCACCTCTTCCATTGCCAAATTCCGATTATGGCAAACCGGCCTATTCCAAAGCACAACGACCTCCTCCATCTACCGGTCGACCTCTTCCTAATATACCTACAAACGATGATCCAAACAATAGAAATAAACCACAACTACCTAGTCCAATTTCAAAACGGCCACCCGCACCAATTCCGAGTAACACGAAACCAGCAGCTCCATCGTACAAACTGCCACCTAGACCAAAAAGATGACATGAATAGATTGATATTGAGAAAGTGTGATATATATATATATATATGTATATATATTTATGTGTGATAACAACTTGTTGAGATAACTCGGGGAAGGGAGGGGCACTTTAATCATTTTGGTAAGGATAAGCAGCTGTGATATCAAGTACCCAACCTGCTCATATATGTCAAATAACAGAAAAATCCTAACCTTTCAGATATTTTTTGACAAATAGTGTAGCTATCAGGATAACGCTATTTCTTGTAGTGAAATTTAGATTTGACAAATAGCTAATGTATTTCCGACTTGTTTAAAATACATCTTTGAAAAAAATCTAAATTTGTTTCAGAAACTTTTATGTGATCAACAACCCTATATATATGTGTTTGTGATATATTTCAACTTAAATTCTCAATCTGCAATAAATTTTTAAACTCGAAAAAGGAATTTATTCCAGCGGGGATCTTCACTTCAACTCATTACATAAGAGATGTCCCCCTCCCGTTGTGTCATACATTTAACATGTCATACTCCAAATGGCATTTTCTCTAAAGACTAATGAGTCCGAAAGAGGTATTTATCACAATATAATTATTGTTACAATAAATTACCATAATACATTTCCATAAATTGAGAGGTTATTCAGAGTGTATTATTCTGATATTATTGAATCATTTCGTGAAATAATAATTAAATTTATTTATAAATGTATTATGAACTATTGTCTTACCTACAAAATATGGAGGACTCAAATCTATGGCGAGTTCCAAATTTATGGCAGATTTCTAGTCTATAGCAAATGTGACCTAAAAACGTCAAACAAATCAAATCTATGGCAGATTTTTGCTTTCTCTAAATCTATGGCAGAACTTTCAAATGCATAATTGGGAAATAGTAACATAACATCACAATTGAATTACGCCATATTACATCGTCGCCGCCGCTAACGAAATGTTTTGGTTGCCATCACAATTTTTTTTTACCATTATGGAATCTTTATTTCACAAATAAATAAAGATATGCTCTCGTTGTCGTATATTTCCACTGGTTTAAGACTAGAAGTATCCATTGGTCGTATACATGATATGTACTGCAGTGTTATCCATTTGCATAAAAATTGCCATAGATTTGGAAACAACAAAAATCAGTCATAGATTAGGAAATTACAAAACTTGCCATTTATATAGGATTGTAATACATCTGCACTAGATTTGGGATGGAATGAGGTCACATTTGCCGTAGTTTAGGAATCTGCCATAGATTTGCAACCCACCATAGAATTTAGTCCTACAAATATAATCAATTTTTCGAACTTTGAAATGACAAAGAAACTAAAACAAAGATCAAAGTCGGGTTTAAACTTTTCGATGATTTTGTTTATATGATACGCAGTGTATGTAAAGTGCGGATCCTAAAATACCATTTTCACTGTATATGCCATGCATTTCTGATGTAGAATGGTAAATAAACAGACGAAAAAATTATGATTTTTGAAGAAAATGAAGAAAATTGTTCACATGTACTATATTTAGTAATAAATAATACAAGTTATACAAAATAAGAGATGGGAACGGGTTTTTAACGCGCCGAGAGCCATCCATACGTGAAATATATACCGAAATAGGTGAATATTTAGGATGTTTTACGAACAAATCGTGCAGGTGATTAAAAACTAGCAGGAAAGATGTAGTTGCGAAAAAATATTCATTACAACACAATTATTAATCTTGTATAACGTAGAATAGCTTTTGTTATTCAGTTTGTCCATATTGTATTGAATTTCACTATGATGTTATCTTTATGCGAGTCATGTTTACTGTTGAATAATGATTTACTTTCATTTTCACTGTAGAGCGATTCATTAGTATTGTATATATGCGGTGCATTTTTACTGTATGAATTTTATTAATTTTTATGCATTAAATTCCAAATTTAGCCGACTTGCACAAACAATAATTAAAGTAAGAAAAGGATTTGATAGTGCTGATTTTGAGATGAAAAGTTTGATTGAATACTCCAATAAATTCAATAGAATTAATATTTATTTCAAATAAAACACATCGTTGTCATAATATAACAATATGTGGATCATTTCAGAGTTGAAAGTGTTTTTAGATTAATGCAAAATATTTTCAAATGCATGCCAATTTGATAAAATTCATGTTTCTGCAGTAGTCATTATACGCATGTGCAAACAAATTTTAACATTGGATTTCGAGATGGGTCTATTTACCAATCAGAAGAAGCATGTCATAGATTTTTTTATAATTCATCAGAATCTTTGTTTAAAGTGTAGTAATATTTATCCAATGCATTGAAACTTCTTCACTGAATACGTACATCTCGCATGTCTGTCCGAATAGAATGGGATAAAAGGGGATAAAAACAACAATACTTTCTAATATTTTTTTATAAATCACTTCTTGACCAATTTCAATGAGGTTTCGAAGTAACATTTTTGATTTTGGATCCGTTTTAAATTGGCCCACAGGGTCCAAAACAAAATTTGAGGTTCTTTGGTAGGCTGAATCCATACATGATTGTGTTTATTATTATTTTTTTTTTTAATTTTTGGCCCATTTAACCAGTTTGTGGGGTCCAAACTGTCAAGAAATAAATTCTTTTGATTTCAACAACAGTTGAATATTTGTGGTACTTTGGAATGCTGAATCTTACCGTGTTTTTAAATTTGGGATTTTAGTATTTTGGGCCAAGTTATCGAAATGGTCCACATTGAGGCCCAAAGGGTCCGAAATTCAACATGTTTTTGATTTCATAAAAAATGAAGTCTAGCTTAAATGTTGTGTACATACTTACCCCAAACTGTTCAGGGTTCGACTACTGCGGTAGAATCAAGGATGCTGTACAACACGTACATCATGTTTCAATGCAACTTTATCAGTATACGTTTTTGACAGATAAAGTTTGCCCTACACAAAACTTGCATTTCAAGCTTTAATGACTTTGGATAATTATATGTCACATTGTCGTTTCATTTTATACAGTAAAGAACATGCAAGCAACAATCGAGCTAAAAACTATCTTTCCTTCAGAATATGGATGTTTTGGCATTTGGGGGCTCAGCAATAGGGAAGGCAAGTGAAGATGAATCACAGAAAAAAGAACTAAAGTTAAGGAGGGGTCTTCATACCATTGTACGTATTGTCCTTTCAAGAAAAAATGGGTAGCTAGTTTTCCCAGGCATAATAAGATCCACACTAATGGGTTAAACAAATATGACCAGTGTGAATTAAAATTTTAAGACTTCTCAATAAGCATAACAACTGATAGCATGGAGAAAGCCTGATTTGTACTCATTGTTCCAAACACTTCAAAAGCAGAACTGGGCAGTGGCGGATCCAGAACTTTTTGTAAGGCGGGCCCGATGGCTGACCTAAAAAGGGGGGGGGGGGCCCAAGTCATGCTTCAGTGATTCCCTATATAATCAACCAAATTTTTCCAAGGCACCCCTGGATACGCATATGCTGGCATAGCTTACCATATGAAGAAAGCAACAGGAACTTTTAATCACATCTGCTCGTTTTATAGTAAAACATTAAAAATGCTTCGCTGACCGCAAAGATCGAACCATGAACAGTTGGGGCAAATTTGAACATAATATTAAAGATTAATACTATCTGAATTTGGATTGTGATCAAATTTATGACGTTATATTGGTTTCTGACACAAGGTAAATGTGGTCGAAGATCTTAAATCGTATGCGCAATACTGTGCAACTGAAGGTTTCTTCCCGCCCATAACATTTTGTTTTCCTTCTAGGATAAATAACCATCAAACCAAATCCCAGTCTTTCCTTTCTGGTAATGAACCTTGTAGTACAATTTAAGAGAGGTCCATACACTTGAACACAAGATATTGTCTGGAAACTAGAAAAATGTTTGTTTTGTCATTTCTTTTGCCCCCAATTTCTGCATGTTTGGGGCAATTATCCCCGAACAAAATCCCAGTCTTCCATTTGTGATAATGCGAAAAAGATCCAAAAACGTACATACAAGTAATTATCCGGAAACTACAAACACGATGATTGTTTTTGTCACTTTTTGTTCCTTCATTCCTAAACTGTTAGTACCATAACCCCAAAATGAAACCTAACATTCTACTTGTGGTATTGAACACTGTGGTACAATTTCAGAACAATCAAAATTCTTATACACAAGTAATTATCCTAAAACTAAAAACATGCTTCTTGTATGCCCCTTTTTCGTAAACGTTTGGAACCATCATTCCCAACATTATCCCAACCTTCCTTTTGTGGTATTGAACCTTCTTTAAATTTATATAGATCCATTCACTTAAATTAAAGTTGATCGGAAACCAAATGGGTCTTCGGACGACGCAGACGATAACGACATCAAAGCAATATACGAACCGGAAAAAACATTGCGGGGAAACATTTCAGTTTACAGTTCCGACATGTCAATACTGTGGGAAAACGTGTAAATGGCCAGCCAGTTTCTATAGACATATACAAGTTATAAATAGATATAAATATTAAAGTAATCAAATAAGTTTTTCATTTGTTGCAAGTCTAATTGTTACATTAATCTACAATAAAAATTCATCGCATTTTCGAAAATTCTACATCAGAAATGAATGCCATACAGTGATAATTTATGGCATATATAGTGAAAATGGATCGCTTTTAATAACTGATATTCTATGTTATGTTGCTTTTATTACACATATTTGAACTTAAATACTGTTATTTTACATTAAAAAGACACATCATAATGAAAATATGTTAAAATTTAGTTTCAAATCAATTATTTTGGTATTTTCAAAACGTAAACAAATAAAGTTTTCCCATGATCCTTTATTCTACAATGAACATATTCGCATACAACAGTGAAAATGAACTGACTGGATTCGCACTTTATATACACTGATACGATACAAGTACTGTCTTTTGATGAGATATATATAATCAACTTATTGAGATATCAAATTATAACAACAGAAAGAGGACTTTAGTGTAAATTAAATACACAACAATGATCTGAAATAAAATTTAAAGTATGAAACATAAGCATTTTTGGATTCTCTGTGGTGAACTTATACTAGAAATTGCAGTAAAAATCCTTTAACCGTACATACTAGAGTGTTAGATATTAAATATAAGTTGTCTGTCTGTTTTTAACTTCGTTTATATTGATGAGGGAAGAATCATATGGATCCACAAAATTTAGAATTTAAAACATGATTGCATCGAATTTACTTTAAGTTGACAAATAATATACAAAAGAAGTAGTGCCAATGAAAAAATCAACGACGGTATATAAAATTTGGTATTTAATGTTATGGCGAATACTTATTATTGAAATATGTTTGACTATATGATATTAACTACGTTAAGTAGTGGTTATCCGGTCAAATGGCTTTAACAATATTATTATTATCATTTGAAATCTAACTTATCCAATTTCCTTAAATTTGACTAGTTTTATAAAGGAAAAGTTCTCTAGCATTTGATTAAATCTCTTTGTAATGCTTCGTGGGACTAACTTCTGGTAACGTTTTTGCATTCAATACCAGGATGGTTGTGTGGGGCTGACGTTAAACATGATTCAGCTTAGGGAACTTACGCCTATGTCAGGTAAAATAACAAAATTCTGAACGCCTAGGAAAATTCAATTCGAAATGTCCTTTATCAAATGACTAAATTAAAAGCTCAAACACATCAAACGAATGTAAAACAACTATCATATTCCTGACAGGTTCAGATAAGATATCAAAATTTTCTAGGGAACTGAAAAAGATTTGTTTAGTTATTTGTACAGAAAGGTTTCTGTTCAAGATTAGTCTGCTGAAGAAAAGTTGATTCTATTCTCAATCTACCACTGTCACCACAAGTGAATAAATTGGGGTCCTACGTGAAAGAGTATTATTAGACATTAAGAGTATTAGACTTAAATGATAGTGTATATATGTGTGAATTTTCAGTTATATTGTATACTCATTTAATTTGTACTTATCACAAAATTACTGTTTGACATTTTTGATTATATATAATAACGATACATATTTTCAAACGTACTGTGACTAATCTTAAATCATTTGAAAGAACAGCCATAGAGAAAAACGATTGTGTAACAGTCTAATGAATAAGTAGAGTTTAGATATAACCATTGTTTTTTTTATTATTCAAATGAATTTTGTTAGTTTGCATAATAGTTGATACTTGAGAGAAAAAAATCTTCATTTATTTCTTTACTTTTTATTTTGTATTTTTAGAGTTAGAATGAACGATATTTGTACATTCTATCAATAAAGAATTTAGCTTAACTTTTGTTTATCTATCTGACATATTTTATTCATAATTTAGTCAGTGTGATAGCGAATTGTCGTATATATGCTGACTCCAGTGTATGACATTTTATAAAATGCATCTTTGTTTCATAAGTTGAGACACCAGATAAAAACAACAACATAGTGTGGTGATTTTTGGCGAGATATAGTTTTGTTGCAAGGCCCATTGCATAGTTTGCTATCTTGAAGAATGACGATAAGAACATGTCTAATATGCCAAACACGTCTTGTGTATATGCATAAATTAGGAAGCACTTCATCTTCTTGAAGATTTGATAAGCAAATAATGAAAAATCAGCTTATCATTGTCTAAAGAGAGGAACAATGATACATTTTCAGTAAAAAATTTAAAGTGATTTATGTTTAACATCAAGTGTGTGTCCTTTTATCCTCTCCATGTCTCATTCTATATTGCGTTATAGACGTTACATCGCTATGTTCTTTCATATTTTTCTTACTATATACCCATTTCGATTACAAATATTTCTTCTACGATCGATGCTCGAGGTCAAATCATTTTAAAATCCAAAACTAAAGGAGTAGATGGCAACCTATAAAATAAAACAATTTAAACAGGGAAAAACTAAGATTATATACATTTACACTGTCGATAGTCATAAGTGATAACATTAACAGTACCAAGTGCGCATTTCAAAAATTAGTGTCACTTTATGGTGTGGCATAAAAATGTATACAAAGTATCAGAAATGTATAAACCGACCGTGCAAGTGCTGTATAGCCAGTCAAGGTCGTTAAAAACTTCCATTTGTTGAGAAATGTATTGCTTATTAAACAGTGAGGACCATTACCCCAAACATTTGTAAGGGTTCCAAGGAACCCAGTGTCTCGCATACTTTATGAGGCTAATAAATGTTTTAGAGACTGTAACTTCAGATTGTATATAATGTTAACTGGGAGAAAACTACGTACATAATTAAGTAATATACAGAAAGAGGAAATATATTTTAACAAAATTCCCTTCTAGATACTGGCTTTTGGTCATAAACAATTTGGTAAAAATTCCAGGATAGTTTACAAAAATTATTAAACATTTTAATTTAAAAACGTTAACCACAGAGCGAATGTAATGTTAACTGGCAGAAAAAATAAGTCAATTTATAAGTAAAATACGAATAAACAAGATTCTTTTTTACAAAATTTATTTCTGGATACTATCTAATGATCATAAAACAAGCTTCTGTCAAAGTTTGGTAGAAATCCAGGATAGTTTAAGAAAGTTATCAAAATTTCAAAAACTTTATCCACAGAGTGAATATTTGTGGACGCCGCCGACGACCGAATGCAGGATTTATATGTCTAGCTTTTTCGACAAAAGTCGAAGGCTCAACAAAAAACAAATCCGACCTTCCATTTGAGGCATTGGGGTACAATTTCAATTAGATCCATACACTTATACATAAGTTATTGTCCTGAAAAAAGACCAACCTTTCATCCATAGTGTGAGGGACGTCACATGAAGATACAACGGAAAAGGTAACAATATCTTTCTCAAACGGTTTATTTAGAACATACGTGGCAGTGCCATTATTGCTTCCATGCATGATAGGAAACAAAATCATAGAACATCATATCAGCTTGGATTTATGTACATATCTACATGTAAAATAACGAATTAAGGTGGAACAGCTCTTCTTTAATATACATTTGGTTTTTGTATCTGTGTTACCACTTTTGCAGAAAGAAAAAGGTTAATGTTAGAAATGAATTTTATTTTTAGTCTACCATACTGTTACAGTGACAGCAGTTATCAAAGGTACCAGGCTTATAATTTAATACGCCAGACGCGCGTTTTGTCTACATAAGACTCATCGATGATGCTAAGAATAAAATAATAATAAATCCAAACAAGTATAAAGTTGAAGCATTGAGGTCCCAAATTTCCAAAAAGGTGTTCCAAATATGACTAAGGTAATCTTTGACAGACTCTTATGTAGGGGCCAGCTGAGATCCACATCCGGGTGGGGGATTTTCTAGCTACATTAAAGAACAAAACAAATCAGTTCTGCAGCCCAAAGTTGAAAACATTGAAAACTCTCATTTGCATTTACACCACACATTTAAAACAATTGTAAGACTTCTAGTTTCAGTTCTAATCAGATTTTCCTATATTGACAATGGGAACAGAGTCATAACCTACACTTCCTTTTTTTCACACAAAAGTTTTTGTCAAAAACGAATGACATTATATGTGTGACCACTAATAGGCGATCGAGTGACATTCAGACCTTAAAAATATTTTAATGCACCTATCTAACACACAGCTATATTATATATCATTCGAAAGGAAAACATGTGAAGATTCCATTTTTCCCGGTCGTAAAAGTGAAATATGGTGCATTTTTTTTAAAATTGGGGTCCAAGGTCATTCATAAAAAATTGAAAGAAAAACACTTTTGTAGTATTATTGTCTTATTTGAAGCAGCTTGTAAAATATAGTTAATTCAAATATTACTTTACACGATACTATTATAACGTCTCTCTGATTCTTAGTTGCATATCGTTCATGGTTTGGCGATAATTTACGTCATTTTGACGTTTTCACTCTGCTTTATGTAAAACGGTACTTTCTACAAAAACGACGTATAATAACAAATATTTGACCTTAAATGTGTTAATATTTACTATAATTGATGGTGTGCCATGCAAAATAAAAAAAAATATGATGAAATATTTGTAAGTTGGACGAGTAAAACGGAGAGAAAACAATGCAATAAAGAGAGTAAAAAGTAGACGTCTTCGTCACATCTACAGTGACAATAGTCTCCTGTTTGTTAACAGCCTACAAACCGTGTCAAGATCGGAAATCACTATCGTACATGTTTAATACAACCACAAGCAAAGTTAAAGAGGATACATGAATCACATTTTAAGTCTGTCCGTCCGTCAGTCCTCACTTGTTTGTGGTCTGTGTCGAATCAAATCAGGTAACTTATACATGTATACAGATATACAGTTCATCCAAAAACCAAATATAAAATGCATTGCTTTGAACTATAGAACTGATGTTAAACACACTTAGTTCATAGATGTATTATGGGATGGCACATGGTTCTTCATAAATTGAATCAGTTCATTTTGACATTGGAATTGAGATTTGAGCCGTCAAGTTTTCAAACATTGTTTGATTCCTTCTTGTCTGGTTTGCGTCCGGTCCATATCTTTTGAACCGTTGAACCTGGGTTTTTCAAACTAAGTATATGAATATACATCATATAATAGGGGATGGTCTTAAGCTAAAATCAGGTCACTGTGATATTGATCCAATCATAATGTAATCCTGCCCGCGACATATATAGCTGCAAAACTAAAGTTTACCAAACTTCAGATACAGAAGTCGGTTTCACAAAAAAACTCAAGTCAATATTAATCGTAAGTAAACTGAACTATTCATGACTTACGACCAGTTTTAGTCGTAAGATTCGTTGTAAAACTGACCCCAGATGCAAAATTAGAATGCGGTGAATTACAAACTAAAGTTAGGTCCCACGGTGACCTTAAATTTGACATTTTGGATTATATAATTTACAAACACTTTAATTTCTTAACGTATTTTTTTTATTACGACTGCATTTATTTTCACTCACATTTGTGCAGTCAAAAGGTTTGCAGTTGAAAATGCAAGCATTGATTTCTTACCAGTATTCAAAACTTAAGATATATATAGATATTTATCAACTAATATGAAGATGGAATTTGCGGGATTTAATTTGGCTAAACCTATATATAGTTGTTTTTTTGTCATTCTGGAGGAGTTTCTGTCAATAATCTATTTCTTTAAAAAAAAAAGAAATTTATCTAATTTATTACAAATAATGCAATTTTCAATTTTTGTGATTTTTTAACAATATAAGACAGTCAAAATTCATATTTTAAAACTGAGTCTGTAAAGCAAAAGCTTTACAGGAATAATTCCTGATACTTCGCTGTTACTGAAATAATTCTGTGTAACAGAGGCTTTCAATGATTTCAGTACATGCACAAGCTCCCTAATGCAGATATTTTTCCTTCACAAGAACAAATTAATCAAATCCTGCAGAAAGTATGACGTATTAAGAGCAATCGTACTCATACATGGGTAAACCTACTGCCGTATTTATTTGTTATATGACGCCATGTCTTTGTGTGCTAGCTTTTATAACATGTAGTTAGAATGATGATGCACTTAGTGGTAGGCGTGATACGATGGCAATCCTTTTAGTTGGAAGTCTGATATGTAGCTTGCTCAAATTGTCTTGATTTGACTTATACATACTTATTTTTGGTTATGGACACTTTAGAGTTTTCTTGCAGCACCGATCTGTAGACGTGTTAATATGAATTTTGGTTAATTTGTGATAGACCCGCCATCTATTGATGATTTCGAAAGCGTTAAAAGAGAGTTTTCATAGGAACAAAGATAGATGATGAGCTGTTAGAACCTGTAAGAGCAAGAACTGCTGGTAAAGGAACATATATTTAATAAAACAAACTATACATGCACAATAGTTAACATGGTGCATCGCCAACCATAATTCCCACTGGTTATAGAACTCGTAACAAGCACACAGTTGTTCCATATCTAGAATACAACGAAGTGTCAGGTCATCGTTGACCCTCTGACATTAGTCCTCTTAAATTGTTAATCCGTATTAGGAATAAGACGCCTGAAGATATCATATTATAATCCCGGTACCTTTGTATGATTAAAAGGACACTATGTTATTTGTATACCAGAGACTAAATGCTTTGAGATAAACAACTATAGCTTATCGTATGGCCTAAATCAAGAAGCAATAGCCAACACTGTATAATAAGCTATAAAGGTTCTAAAACAATTTTAATTAGATACCCGAAAGCTTGATTCATGCTCAAAATATATACAAAAGCAAAAATCATAAAAAGCAACTAACGACAACCATAATGAATAACAAATCAATTTGAAAGATATCCGGCATATGATCGATTGTTTACACGCGTTTCGTCTATATAAGACTCTTCGGTGACCAAGTAAAACTTCGAAGAATATTTAAAAACATGTAATCCTATGTAAAATACGGCTAAGGTAATATATACGCCTGATGTAGAATATTTATTGTATTTCAAATATCTACGAAAAATTAAAAAGGAGTCGGTCCAGTAAGACCCCTTTTTGGCCCCAAAATATAGCAGTTTTACAAAGTTGATAAAATGTAAACTTTTAGTTATTTATTGGACAGTAGAATGCTTAAGCTACATAAATATGGGTTGTTTTTGACATAACAATGCACATATATCGGGTACTAGCACCATCAAGTCATGCTAAATTACTGAAATCTTCACAATTCTAGGATTTTAATTAAATTTAAGACGGTATTCGTGTAAAACGAAAGTGGCCGCATTCGTGTTCATCCTTAATATTGAAATGTAAGTTGTATTTTATGATAATACATAACATATATAAAGGTTGAGAATGAACACGGATGCGGCCATTTTCATTTTTGACAAAAACCATCTGAAAAGTGACATTTTTTGGCATATTTGGAAGATTTTTCATATTTGAGCTTGAATCGGATCGTTTTTAATGACTAAATCAGTTAAAATCTTTCTCATAAACTAATTGATTCAAATAAAATAGACACTTAAGTGTTTAAAAAGTGGTCAAAATCTTGTCAGATAAACCTGAATTTTGAGGCCAAAACCGGTCCTTACCGGACCTACTCCTTTGTCAACTAAATGAATAGATATCCCCATATATTAAAGTATATTTATAGCATGTCAACATACAGGCTCTTGACGTGGCCCTAGCACATACATTATGCTTTCTCTAAAATACTGACCAAATTTGCATCATCAATTATAAGTCTACCGTATGCGATACTTAAAATGGTAGGAAATTTAAAAGGTGGCATATCTCACGTTCAAGTACATGGGGAAAATATCAGATTTGACACATTTTTGCGTACTTTTAGTTGCAAAACTAAAATGTGCATTGATCAATTGAGAAAGAAGTATTTTTCAATAGTTATTCATAATCTCTGCCTTTCGTAAGTGCAAATTGACTAAGAATAATAAGATATTGGTTTTCTACCAAGACTAAAAAAAAAACCGTTGACATCTCAGCTTCAATGGTCCTTTGATTTTTTTTTAATACTTTGGGCAATATTTGAACCAAAAAATTTGCCTTCATGGTTATTCATACTCTTTTTCGAAGCGTTTATGTCCGTTAACTTGAGGGAAACTTACAGAGAAAGCGATTTCAGAAATTTGATTGAAAAGGGGGAGTGTGTAAAAGTGTATAAAATCCAAAATAATACAGTGATAACAATATTTATTAAACGAGTAATGAACTTTTGAATAATACGAACATCATTTATTTGGGTTTCAAGCCGAAAATATCTAAGAAATAAAGAAAAATATGAAAATTGGCACCATTTTTATAAAAAAAATTCCAAAAATGTTACAAAAATCTAAAATTACTTCTTTTATTTTTGAAAAGTATTTTTTTATACATTGACATGTTAAACTTACATAATTTTTGCATTGTGACAACATAAAATAAAGCTACATGTTAATTTTTCACGCTTCAACACTTTTGGTTATTTTTAAATTTGGAATTATTTCTCGATTTTAATTAAATTTTTACAAAAATTGCACTGTATGATTTTTTACGACCGACCAAAAAAGGAAGTTCAGATATTATACTATAACATATAAAAAATTCAGCTGTGTGTTAGGCGGGTGCATTAAAGTCACTAACTAAGCATCTTTTCTGAAAATGTCACTCGCCTATAAGAACTTTCATACTATTTGTGAACTTAATAATCATGGCCTTGTCTAACCATTAGATATATCCCTAATTATAGATGCATGTGAATTCTTTAAGAAACTTACAAATTATTAAATACACTAGTCTCTCATCTGAAATGTAGAAAGTGCTAGATAGACTTTTTTAAAAATTTTATACAAATAGAGACGACTGAGTTAAGAAAAATTGCTTGCAAAACTTTAAAGCCAAGCATTGTTACATGTATGTCATCTGTATTTAAGGGCATACGATACAGTTACAGGGGAGCCAATGATGTTGCTAATGTTAAATGTTATTTTCGCGACATGAAACAGTGACACATTGGGAAAAGATGCATTTTTCGACTGATTTTTATCATTCAAACTTATCTAACTTGAAAACAAGTTCATTGACCCCTCCTTTTTAAAATGACATTTGGTTTGATAACATCTGAAAATGTTTTGTACCAATTTTCATGAAAAAGTCAATAATGCAATTTTTCAAATTTGATAAATAAAAACAGTAAAAATTGACGTTTTTTCCTTAATTCATGATCATTCAATGAATTTGAGTTATTTCTATAAAAAAAAATGTGTATTTATAGAATATTTATATAAAACACAAATTACATATAATTTAACAAAAACAGATGGTGTATCTCTTTTTAAACAAAAAGTTATGTAGTTCTGTCTAAAGGAAAAATACATCCACAAATCCAAATTTTGAGCAAATATCTGAAATTGTTACCTTATTTTACTCAAAAAGTAGCACATGCAGGTATATTTGATTAAATCAGGTACAAAATAGCCTATATGCAAATTTTCATCAAAATTTCAATATGAGATTCAAACTGTATCATATGCCTTAATGAAGGTTGAGTAAAACAAAAAGTTTTGATTTTTACCAAGTCGAATAACCAAAAATTCAAATAATTGAATGCATTTATAAAATGCTTTTCAAATCCAATATTTTCTCTGTCTTTGGAAGACTATAGAAAAATTCTATATAATTTTACATTGCAGATATGACCAAATAGGTTAATGAGCATTATAAGTGGCCTAGTGTACACAAGGAATTCCACTGTATCTCTATTTATTATTTGTTACACGCACATCTACATTATGAGCACTACAAATGTTAGAGTGTTATATAAATCTGCTGGAGAGTATAGATACAAATACAACTTATAGAATTACTTCTATATAAACATTACTTCACTGTTTTCACAGGATCTAATAATAAGTCTGGAAAATGGTTGAACTTATGGAACTTCCCTGATGAAATTAGCATTCATATCTATATAAAACATCAGATTTTTTGTGCTTTTATTGACAACAATTATTTCACAGTATATAACAATAAATTACAACGACTGAGAGACTTATTTACAAATGATTATTTTTTTCCAAAAATACAAGTTATATCAATTGTACACTGTCAGACAAATAAATTCAAATGTATCTTTTATAACTTGCATGTTCAAAGGAAAAAAGTTTTTAAAAAAGTTATTATGTTGGTTACATTAATTTTTATCAGTTTGTAACCAAACAAGGATTTTTGCTGAAAACCTTCATGCATAATCATATGGAAAGTTTTTTTCAGAAAAGAATATGAAAATCAGACAGAACAGTTATATTGCAATGTATTTTTAAGAATGATAAATGAAATAAAAAAATAATCCACCAACTTTTCCTCAATCAGATTTTTACACTGTACTACTTGTTGGCCAAATTATATCAAAATTATACAAAAGCAGGTTAGTCTTATATACAAATATGGACAATTTCATGTTAAAGGGATCAGTTTGACTGCTACAGATATACTCATTTTTTCCAAATCACTACCTTACTTTAAAATTGATGACCCCTAACTTTTTCCCAGCTAATTCATTCCTCTGTTTGCTTATATAGCTGTTGTTTGTTACATTGTTTGGTCTCTTCTTACTCAATTCACAAGATTTGAAAATCTGTTCACATCTGTCACCTTAATTAATGCATAAAATATGAAGCAAAATGTTGAAGGTGCATGAAAACATAATCTGCAAGTAAAACACTGTCAACAGATGTTTAGTACAATTAATTTAGCAAATTAAAATAAAAGGTTCACAAACACAACAATTTCAAGTCATAATCATTGAAATAAAGTATTATTTTTTCCATATACATAATCTCTGGTTACAAAAATAAACAACTGATTATTTCAAAAAGAAATTATTTCTTGATTATCTTCATCCACATATCATTTTCAGCTAAAATTTAAACTTTTTGGTGCAGCTCAGATAACTGAAACAGAGAGTCCATATGCTGAAATGTCTTGCCTGCTCAACAGATGTTAATTGGTTGAATTATGAAAGCTTTAGAATCAAGGTTCTTAAATCTTAATAGTTTCAATAGACCATGAAAAAACAGTCAATGTCAGATTAAACTTGCCATACATACATGTACACCTTATAATCACTCTTCAGACCAAATATAGTTGATTTATTGCTTATTGCATATGAGAAGCTGACCTAATCACTTAGTTGATGGTAATCAATGAACCAAGAAAGTTAAATCAAGGTCAGATGCACATGTTCACCTAACAATCATTCAATACTGCAAATATATGTGACCTATTGCTGTAAGAATCTCAGAAATGGATTGATTGTCGGCTACAGACCTACAGACCCCACAATACTTTGTGAAAAGGTTTTTAACGTGCAGATCAAACATAGGCCATCAGATTCAATGTCTCCATTCTGAATTGAAGTGGCTGCAAATTCAATTCATCTGCAAAGCAAAAGGGACAATCCACTTTGGCAAGGGTTTTACTGTCAGTTGAAAGGATGCTACAATGTATAAACCAAAAATAATATTTTCCAATTTCTCATAACTGGAAAATTCCTGTGATAAAAACACTTAACAAAGTCCCAGGTAAGGGGAGGGTGGAACACTTACAATATTCCTCACAAACAAGACAAATTCATCATAATTTTAGAAATAAGTATATTTATTATAACAACACAATTTTTAGAGCATTTCAATCATTATCAAAATAATCAGTAGTTATAAGGAGTCACTCTATATGCTTAAATCAATTATGCAAAATATAAACATATCAATGTATAATTCATTATTTTAAACTTTTTTGGTGGGTAATTAATCAAGATTATTTAAAGAACAGATTTATATCTTATATATACAAATAAACAACAGCACCATCATTTTATAATTCTTGCAATACAATTAAAATACACACAAATACATGTTATAAATAATGATCTTTTTAAACTGAAAAAAACCACTATTAGGTCCAATGAGTCTGAATGCTAACACCATAAATGTACAACATAATAGTCATTAAAACTATAAGAAATCAATGACATCTTTCTTTAAGTTAGATTGAGACCAGTTAAAAATGAAGATCCAATTACAAAACATTCTAAAACAAATTTAAGTACATTGACCCTTAATATGTTTCATGTGTACTGTATTATCTCAATCTACTATAAATTTAAAGATGACTGCCAAAAAGAAAAAACAATCGTGTAAGAAGCCAATTACAGTTTTTGTTGAGTTTCACTTATTTGTAGATCTTACTGATATTCTTATAAGTTTCTGTGTATTTATTATAGTTTTCAAAAGAGACTAGCACTTTTTTGCAAATATGGCTTGCAATGTGTTGTACTGGCTTTTTTTTATTTTTGTTTTGTTGATTTTGGGGAAACTTGAGTACTCACATACATATTTAATCCAGCTAAATTCTTCTTGTGTCTGTCTCAAGTCAGAATCCAGTAATTCAATGAAATGTGTTTGCTTTTATTGCTATGAATCAGATTATTTTCTCATATAAATTGTTTCACATTTTGTCATCCAGTGACCTTCTATAGAATACTTTACAGTGTGAGATTTGTTCATTATTGAAGGTCTTTTAAAAAGTGACCTGTAGTTGTTCACACACCATTGTCCATTGGGCTGTAGGTGTCATATTGACAATAATACAATGGCTTTAATTATTTTATAAAGTTCAGAAATGAAGCCTTTTACAACTCAGTATCAAACAGAAGCACATAAATCACTGAAATCCACCCCTGAAGCCAATATCTAACAGACAGGTTCAATCAAATGATTTACAAAACTTCATCAATATTTACAAAATAAAATAAGGAGATGATATAATTAAGGTGGTACCCAACACCTTCACTAATATTAATTTGGCTAGTTTAATTTTCATAAAATTTTGACAAAATGTTTACTTTGACCCTTTGACAAAAATATAAAAATTTCAAAAAATTTGAACCAACCTCTTTCTCAGAAAAATTTCTTTGGTTATATAGCAGTTTGACAACACTAATTTTGATCATTGAGAAGCTTGATATTTCCTTAACAAAACAACTTGATTAAAACGTTTAACTGATTTTTACAAAGATATCTCCCTGCAATGTTATGTACCACCTTAATACATTTAATATAAAATGTGTATAGTTCTGTTATTCAAATTACAGCAACATTGTGAACAGCCCATATCTAAAGGAATTGCCACATAAAATGATTATAAACAGGGTTAGCAAGATTGGTACCAAAATTTTATCAAGATCCACTCATTATAGTTGATTTTACTTAGAAAGCTGTTAAAGAATTAATTCCTTCATAACACAATGTTCAGTCTTCTAAAGAAGATTTGATACAATTTTTGTCTAAAAATTACTTAAGAACTTGGCGTAGTTTATGTTTTTGGTAAAGAAAACACCAACCATCTTGCAGGTTACAAATAAAAATAGCAGGTACCCAAGTTCTAATCCAGAAGAAGAATCTGTGTAATTTTGGTTAGATAATATCCAACTGCTTTCAAAAAGTTGAGAATTAACTAATTAAAGTTCCTACATGAATGAACATATAACATATACAAATGTATCAATTAATCATTTGAATAATCACATTTTATTTTGTTGTTGTCCAAGCTTAAATTCAACTTGGCCACAGATCACAGACAAAGGGAGATTACTTCATATTTCCTGTTTCTATCTTATGATTTGTCATCATCAGATACTGTTCCTGCTGGTAACAGGGCACCAGAACTGTGATTACTACTGAAACTTGATCCTTCTGTACTGGACCCCGTCCCAGGTAAGGATAGTTCACTGCTGACTTTCATTGGCTCGTAACCAAGATTGTCTTTATTGACTGCTCCCTCACTTTTGCTGAGACCTTTAACATAAGTTATTCTGTTGACTGGTTTCTCTTCTGGTGTGGAACCAACAGGGTAACAGTCTGTTGGAATATAGCCATCACTGTCTGCATCTTTTTCTGTTTTTTTACCTGTTTAAAATAAATTTACAAAACATGAAGTTTTATTCTTTTAACAATTATATCTTTACTGATTTATTCACTTGCATTATATCTCTCCACTTGATTCAAAAGTAAGAATTTCAAAGGGAAGATACTAAGGAGGAACTAACAACCAGGGTTTCCGCTGGCGGTCGCCATTTTCGCAATTTGCGAAAAAATAATAATTGTGGCGATTAAAATTCGTCATTGGCGAAAGAATTTGGCAAAAGAAATATATGTACCTGGATTTATTTTCAGCCATCTTGTTTATTTACTTTTTTCGGGTTTAGACTTTACCTAATCAGACAATACTCGGAATTCACCTTGAACTCGTTAAGATTTTGACAGAAAATCAATAATCAGCTGATTGCATTTATAGCTATCGACATCAAAGGACTAATTAATAAAGGTGTTGATTGTATTATATGACAAAATGATATGGTTAAATGGCGTCCGTCACATGTCACAAAAGGGATTTTACCACTTTGCGACGCACGTGTTTGAAGTAAAATTTTGACGCTTCCTCTCGATCCTTCTTATAAATTATGATAGTCCAGAAAACAAAATTGTTGTTATGACGAAAAATCTTCAAAAGCAAGAAAGGTCTCTGATTTAAAACTTTATCATTTAACTTTGATATAGATAATTGATTTGAGTGGGTACTTTAAAGTTGTTTCAGTGACACACGTGTTTCAAGCATAGTTTTACTTATTTACGATGGTCTAGAAAAGAAAACTGTCGTTATGAAGAAATCTATTCAAAGGGGAGGGGATGCAAAAAAGGAAAATTTAAAAGAAAAATCTAATTGTGTAACTTGGTGAAAAAATAATAAAGTGGCGAAAAATATATTGTTTTGGCGAAAGAGGTGGCGAAAAAAATAATTGACCCAGGGGAAACCCTGCTTACAACCCATGAGTTGAATAACCATGGCAAATGATAACCAGATGCTCCACAGGGCACAGCTTTATACAACTGCAGAGGTCGAACCCTGAACAGTTGGGGCAAGTATGGACACAACATTCAAGCTTGATACAGCACTGAATTTGGATTGTGATTAAATAGTTGACACAGCAAAGGTTTCTGACACAGAATGAGTGTGGTCTCATGAACTTTAAAATTTGTTTTTGTATTTGAGCAATACACTATGCTGTTGAATATTAATCCCTTCAAAAAAAAGTATTTGAAGAAAAATTCTTTTTAATTTCTGAAAACTGAAATGAGAAAAATTTACCCACCCACCCACCCACCCCTCCCATTTTTTTCCCGCCTACCCCCATTCCCTTATTCCAAAAATAAGTTGGCAACAATAACTACTCATTCAATTAATTACATCATAAAGTATTAAAATATAAAATAACTTACAGTCATGGTTAAAATTAATATTAATTAACAGTAACTTTTAAAAATAAATTAGCAGTTACACATCTCCAAACAATTATCATTTCTTAATAAATAATTTTCAAGCAGTGTAAGGGAGGTAATCAAGTAATCTAACATGTATATATGACAGTTTTCTTTAAATTTTAATTGGATTACCTCCCTTACACAGCTTTTAAATTGTCTAAATTGTTCTTTAACCAGAAAAAAAACTTGTTTCACCCCTTCTTTTTGGCCCTTTTTTGGCCCCTTATTCCTAAATTTCAGGGATATTAACCCCAAACTGACACCAAGCCTTCCTTTCATTATCTGGAACCTTGTGGTACAATGTCAGAGAGATCTAAACATAAGTTATTGTTCCGAAACTTCAAAAATGCTTGTTTCTGGCCCCTTTTTGATTCTTAATTCCTAAACTATTTGCCCCATAACCCTTACAATAAATCCATATAAACCTTCTACTTTATAGTATGATCATTGTGGTACAATTTCAGAGTAATTGAAATACTTATACACAACTTATTGTCCTGAAACTAGATGAATGCTTGTTTTGGGCCCCTTTGGGCCCCTAACTGCTAAACCATTACCCCCAAAATCAATCCTAACCTTTCTTTTTTGGTTATAAACATTGCGTAAAATTTTTTATTCATTTCTATTTACTTATACTAAATATATTATCCTGAAACCATCCGTCTTAAGACGACGCTAACATGACAATGATGCCGACGACACCGTGATACCAATATACAACCGCAAAAATTTTTGCGGTCGTATGAAAACTTAAAAATTTAAAAAACTTAACCACACACTTAATTGGAAAAATTTCATTGGATATAGAACAATTTGATAAACACCATTTTTTATCATTGAAAAGCTTAATATTTCCTTAAAGAAAAAAAGTGCTGGTTTTTACAGAGTTTACAGAAATATGCTAAAATTGAACAAAAATCCAAATTAAGTCAATAGTTTCCACATAATATTGTCACTTTGTGCTTTTGAAAAATGTAGTACATCTAGGAAAGAACTAGGAAAAAACATAAAATCAAACATAGGTTACCATGCTTATTGAGAAAAAAATGTTCAAAATTGTTAATTTTTGTGATAAAAGATTTCTATCGTATTAGATTCTATCACTAATTCTGCATAATTATGTATTTTTAAATTTTAAGTACTGTTCTAACATTCAGTTTCTGAACATCATCATCACAAAAAACAGGTATAAGCAAAAAGGTTGAAAGTTTTTTCTTAAGTAAATGATTTAATTTAACTCTCCTGAAGCTATATCATTTGTAATGTGTTTTTTTTTTTGTTGAATTATTTTTTTGCTGATCATTTTTGTGTTTAAAGTTTCTGTCTATCTGTTATATTTTTCAGCTAAGTATATTTGCCTACCTAATGGCTCATCATCATAGTCAGGTTCTGGCTCTTGCTCAGCTTCAGATGTATCTTCTCTCTCATCATCTGCTAAATCTTCTGTAGAACATCTGGTACCTGTTATAGGATGTGTCTTCATGTCGTAATCACTATCTGCCTCAGACTCATTTAGATCATATACTCTTAATTTTGTAACATCTGGTGTGCCCTAAAATAATGTTTGTTTTAAAATGATTACAGTATTTTTCCAATAAAAGGCAAAAACAGACATAAATTTTGAATAGGTATATTCCAGTCTCTTTTCCCTGGAGAGAGGTGGAATATTAAGAACTTAAGCTGTAACTCTGCTTGCAATCAAATGATTTCATTTTCAATTTCTTGTTATACATTTATGTTTTTATGATAATATTTGTTCAAAGATACTTATTAAAACAAGACTTGCACATAACCACATAAAAATGTAATTATACATGTTATAAGAATATTAATTGAGTGCATTTTTTTAATTTATTTTATAGGTTTGTGAATGTGTTGATTGTGTGCACATTTTGAAAATGAAACCCTAAAACATTTCATATGAAATGTGCTTTGGTCAACGCTTTTGCACTCCTTTAAAATTATATTAAGAAGCATTCAATAAATAAATGCATGCAAAAATATCTGGATTTACAGAACCTTTGCCATTTTTCATACATTATTTCCTGTTATATCTTCATATCTCCTGATTTGCCTCCAGTATCTAGGTAAGTTTTGTTTCTGTACAATGTGTTGCAATTTATAAAAAACAAGAATGTGTCCTCAGTACACGAATGCCCCACTCGCACTATCATTTTCTATGTTCAGTGGACCGTGAAATTGGGGTAAAATCTCTAATTTGGCATTAAAATTAGAAAGATCATATCATAGGGAACATGTGTACCAAGTTTGAAGTCGATTGGACTTCAACTTCATCAAAAACTACCTCGACCAAAAACTTTAACCTGAAGCGGGACAGACGGACGAACGAACGAACGGACGAACGAACGAACGAACGGACGAACAAACGGACGAACGAACGAACGAACGAACGGACGCACAGACCAGAAAACATAATGCCCCTCTACTATCGTAGGTGGGGCATAAAAATACATATCATTCATTTTTTGTATGCATAGATTTGCAGAATATTTCATCAAAACTAGTAATCAGGAGTCGATTTCACAAAAAAACTTACGATTAAGATTAATCGTAAGTATACTGATTTGTTCATGACTTAAGACCAATCTTAGTCGTAAGTGTTTTTGTGAAACCGACTCCAGACTTGCACAGAAAAGCTGCACTTTTTTTCTTAATTCAAATCTAAACATAACATGACATGGTATAAACCTTCTGTTATCATTTAAAGTTACAAAATAGGATAACAATGTATCAAAAATTTTGTATGTAGTAAAACATTTTGCAACTAGAAGTTTGTATCAGGTTTAACCCTTAAACCATTACTGCCTCTCCAAGACAGGCCATGTTACTATCACCTAGGCAACGTCATCCATGCACATGCTAATTTATCCATCTAAGAGCTAGCTAACTTTAATCATATTTAAATAACTGAATTGCCTACTGTTTTACATACCTTGCTCTCAAGTGTATCAGAACTGTAATCATTGGAGACATTTACAACCTTGGATTCATCTGTACTGTCTGGGTCTTCTGAGAATCTGTCAAAGTAAACACAAATTTTCAAAGTGTAATTTTGTGATGCATGTAAGATAAAAGGAAAGATTAATCTATAAGTCATTTAGAGTATTGCATGGTAAAACAAAGTCAACTTCAGGTGAAAAAATCATTATACTCATTACTGGAACAAAATGCTAACTTGATCTTAAAACTTCTCATGGTGTTAATTATATAACAAATATCAATTTAATATCTTCAACATGAGAAAAATATGGACAACCAATTTTTTACACTTAGTGAATTATTGAAGTCTGTAGACCATAACTCTGCATGAAATCATTAGACCAGAACAAAATTTGATATTGAACTGTACCTTGTCATGGATAATCTATATACCAAATATCAATCGATTTCTTCAAAAATGACAAAAGAAAGTGCGAAAAATTTACTATTTTCATGAAGTTTAAAAATTGAAGGACCACTCTGCACAATATCATAAGACGGGGAAAAAAATCAAACTTCATCTGTAGCTGGTCATGAAAAAACTTATTTCTTTGTATTTTTCAAGTTTCTATCTATATGCTATAGTTTTTTTATTTAAGACAAAAAGCAAAAACTTTTGTATAATATTAATTAATGGACAATAACTCAATTTCTTGAATTGCACTGAACAATGAATAAGTCATACGAAATATGTGTTAATTTGGTTCACCTATGTTAATGGATTGCAACAATCTCATAAGTTATGAATTAGGTCAATCAAAAGCAGATTTATTTTCAAATTGTTTAGGTGGACAAGTCAGGATTAATGTTCCCTATAATGTTCTTTCGTACTATAATAGAAATATCATAAAAATACAAAATTACAAAATCTTAGAGAAAATGGTATTGCATGATATCAAAACTCTTGATTTAATTACAATAATATAAAATTATGAGCCTTTTATTTTATTAAAATCTAATACTTTAAGTTGATATCAAGGGATATCAAGTTCTCACTCATATAAAACCTATAACTTTCAATATAAAAGATAGGTATAAATATACTTACATCTTTGGTACATGTGGTTTAAGTTTATCTTTAGTTTTGACCACTTCAACTGTCTCCTTCCCTCCTTTCAATTCTTCATTTCCCAGTAACTTTTTATCATCTAATTTCAAGTTGGCTGTCACTACAGAATCTTTCCCAGAATCTACTTGTAATGTTTGTCTGTAATAATGCAAAATATAAATATAGAGAAATAATTGTAACTGTTTCCTTGGAACCCTATTTTCCGCTTGCTATTGCTGCTGTTAGTGTTAAAGTTGACTACCAAAAACTAAGTCAATTTTATCTATTTTAACTTTCTCTCCATCTATTTTGATTTTTAGAATAATAGGCAAAAATAGATCAAGGACTTAAATGTACTTTGCTTGTTAGTAACCCAATTAGTGTCATTTAAGGATGTTAGAGCTCCTCTTGTTTTTGAAATTTTGCCAGATATTCAGAATCCTCTGGTTTTATTCATGTAGTGCCATTAAAACATTTTTCCCACTAAACCCTATTTTTCTTTTCATAATTTTATTGCATATAGTTTAAAAGGCCATATTTAAAAATCTTATCAAAATCCTTATTTTTTCAATGTTCTTTTTTTTTTCAAGAAAAAAGGTGTCAATGTTAAATGTATGAAAAATCTAGAGAAAATCATTTCCCGCCAAATTTTCAATAGCTTCTATCTCAAAAACAAGCACATGGACCCTTAACACTTTTCTACTTTTTTAGTTCCTTTATTTATCAACTATCAATTTATAAAAGTATTTAAAAAAGCTTGTTACTTTGAAACAGAGAACATCCTTAATAGCAATATCTAATATATTGAGATATAGTGTGACACTAACCTTTTCCTTTTCTTGTCTCTATGATGTGAATCTTTTTCGTTTGAGGGAATCATTCTAACAGATGGATAATAATCTGAAATACAGAGTAGTTCAACTTTATGTTGCTTTATTCAGCTACATGTTATGCTGAGAGTATTGTTAATTCAATATCACTTTAATTTCACGTGGTTGACAATACTTCCTTGGCTTTAATGCAACCAAATAAAAAAATTGTTAGAAATGAATTTCTTCAAAGAAAGAATGATATTTTCATTCTTAAATTCATAACGGGTTCTGTGGAACCGATCATGTAGTTCACACCTTAATTGTGGAAAAAAGTCGGCATGCACTTGATTTGCAATTTGACAATAAGCGTCAGTGATGCTCAAGATCAAAATATTAGAAAAGTCCCAAACCTAATATGTTACTGATTCTGAAATTTAATTACATCAAATGCCTACTACTAAATATCTCTATAATGAATGTAAAAAAATACTAGAACCTACCATCTCCCATCAGATTTTGATTACAGGGACCATTCAATGCTTCTATCAATGACACTGCAAAATATCCTGTAGGTACACCATCCTGGCTGACTGGGTTCTCTTCATTATTCTCTCCCTGTCAAAAAGTCATTCACTACATTTAAGTTTGAACAGTGCTTTACTGATACAGACACAGAATATGAGATAAATTCTGAAGGTTCAAAATATGATATTCATTAAAATTGTGTTTAAAATGAAAGTTTTATTAAAAATTTAATATATATTAAATTTATTCTAGAAGAATTTAGAATAGAGCATTTTTTTGTATCTGAGAAGAAGTTAAAATTCAGTATTTAGCTTTTTTATTGATAAAATGGTATCATATACTGTTGAAACTGGTACTTAGATAATTATTCAAAGAATTAAATGGATAGTAGCACTATACCTGGACAGAAATAGCCTGTTTCCTTCTCATTGCTCTGATCTGTAATAAAGCTCTAAATGGAGATCGACAGATAGGACAATTACTGGCTTGGTATCGCAATGACTCTGCACAAGCACTACACAGACACAAGTGACGACATGGTAGAATTAAAGTGTCTCTCATGTCAGACATACATATAACACATTCAGCACCACTATCATCAACTTCATCATCTGGATCAAGCTAAAATGGAAAAATATACTTCCTTTGATAGTTTTCTAATCTATGAATCTTGAAGGTGGAAACCATGATCTATACTTTGTTTTTTTAAGTCTTAAGGCTGTTACTCTATCAAAAATGAGTCAAAAAGAATGAAACAGAAACCGGATATGTAATTTATCATAGTATAACTACTACTGACCATGCTGACAATTCTACAGAACTTTTTCTGCTTTATGTACTTTTATTATTAATAAATCTTGAGCATTAATAAACAAGTGAAACTGCGAGCTACTGCTCACTGATGATACCCCTGCCGCAAGTGGATAATATTAATAGTGTAAAAATATGCAAGTGTTCGGTAAACAGGAAGTTGTCGAGTGATGAATCTGAAAACGCATCACACAGTAAAGCTGACTTATATAAATCCTGAAACCAAATTTCAGAAATCCTTGTATTGTAGTTCCTGAGAAAAATGTGACGAAAATTTTCAACTTGGCTATCATGTGTAAAATCATACAAGTGTTCGGTAAACAGGAAGTTGTCGAGTGATGAATCTGAAAACGCATCACACGGTAAAGCTGACTTATATAAATCCTGAAACCAAATTTCAGAAATCCTTGTATTGTAGTTCCTGAGAAAAATGTGACGAAAATTTTCAATTTGGCTATCATGTGTAAAATCATACAAGTGTTCGGTAAACAGGAAGTTGTCAAGTGATGAATCTGAAAACGCATCACACGGTATGGCTGACATATATAAATGTTGATACCAAATTACAGAAAGGGTGGATGTGTAGTTCCTGAGAAAAATGTGACGAAAGTTTTGTGGGACGGACTGACTGACGGACGGACGGACGGACTGACGGAACGACTGACAGACAGAGGTAAAACAGTATACCCCCCCTTTTTTAAAGTGGGGGTATAAATATATGATTATCAAATTTGCAGCTTTAGTTTCATAGGCCTTTATACAACATATTAAAACCAGATGCTCCGCAGGGCACAGCTTTATACAACCGCAGAGGTCCAATCCTGAACAGTTCGGGCAAGTATGGACACAACATTCAAGCTTAAAGCTCTGAATTTGGATTGAACACAGCAAAGGTTTCTGACACAGAATGAATGTGCTTTGAGCAATACACTATTCTGTTGGATATTTATCCCCTCAAAAAAAAATTAATGAAGACATTTTCATTTTAATTTCTGAAATTCCACCTCCCCCCCCCCCCCCCCCAATTTTTTTTCACCTCCCCCTTTCCCTTATTCCAAAAATAATCAATTCAAATTTCTTATGGAGTTTGCAACAATAACTACTCATTTAAATACTTCATAAAATATTAAAATATAAAATGACATACAGTCATGTTTAAAATTAATATTAATTAATAAATTAATAGTAACTTCTAAAAATAATTTTACAGCTAATAATCTCAAGACAATCATCATTTCTTAATACATAATTTTTAAGCAGTGTAGGGGAGGTAATCAAACATATATATAACAGTATTCTTTAAATGGAATTGGATTACCTCCCTTACACTGCTTTTAAATTGTTAAACTTGTCCTTTAACCAGAAAAACCCTTGTTTTTCCCCTAATTGCTAAATGATGTGAGCCATTACCACCCACCCCCCCCCCCCCCCTAAAACAGTTATAAACATTGTGTTATATAATTTTATTGATTTCTATTTACTTACTAAAGTTATTATCCGAAACCATGCGTCTTCGGACAACACCGCAAACAATGCTGACGACGACGAAAACATTATAGCATTATACAACGCAATTTTTTTTTGCGGTCGTATAAAAATTAAAAAAAAGAAAGGTAGGAGTACATAGTGGCAAATAATTGACTTTTCAACAGTTTCCTCACCTTTGATCTATCCACCTGCTTGTTTTCAATCCCATAGATTTCTTGCAGTAGATATGACAACCCATCAACAAACTGTTTTTGTTTCAATGGCTTCAGTATGTATCCACTGTCTGCTGAACTTTTCTCTACCATACCAAATGTAAGATGGGCATGGTTTGGATGTTCTGTAAATAAAAAAACCAGAAAAACCAATGAAAGAGACTTTGACTGTTGTTTTTTTCTATGGTCGGGTTGTTGTCTCTTTGGCACATTCCCCATTTCCATTCTCAATTGTATTTAGTGACCAAGCTCACATACCCACTGTATAAAGGGCAAAACCTTAAAACAATTTGATTGATCTGTGTGAGGGCTTTATAGCCAGTCAATGCATGTAGTTAAACAAAACATAAGTACAACCTGATATGATTGCATAGTTTTTATATTTTCTTTTAAAAGGTAAAATGATTCTTTTTGGCTATTATTTTTAGAAGTAATATTATTTAAAATTATTTTTAGTAACTATGACCTTGACCTAGTGACTTTAAATGAATAGGGATATTCATTCCTCTTATCATATGTGACCAGATATCTAAGTAAAGTTCCATCACATTGTTTGATCTTAGCATCTGGAGACCATTGTTCTGCAAAATTGATAGTCTCTCAACAATAGGGTTCTTGCTTTTATATTATGTGTCACACCAACATTTACTACTTTTTAGTAAAAACCATTGAAATACACTGACTGGACTTTAAAAAAATTGACAAATTACCTTCATCTTCTACTACACAATGTATTACCACTGGGATGATGTCCTTAGCTGGATCATACTGCCACTGAAATCATACATATATGTGAATTTATATGTAACAAATTTTTTCCTATATGTTGTACATGCAATCTGTATTTGTATTTTTATGTATTGATATTTGTATAATATTGTTTTATTGGTTGAAGAAATATTGCAAATATCAATACATGATTTCTTTATTAGTTGGTTGAAGGTACCAAAACCACATCAAGTTTTAAAGGCAGATAAAACCTGTCATAGTTTAATGGATGAAGATAAATTGCTTTGTTTAAATGGTTGCAGATCTGAATCTGGTTTAAAATGCTACAAGCTAGGAAACCACATATATTCTCACTTGCTACTTAAAATTATACATATTTGATGTATTAAAAAGTAATTGCTTAAGAAACATCATTATAATTTTTGAAGAAGCAACATAGTGAATTAACCACACAAATTGTTATGTCTTTTTACTGAAAATTCAGATATTATTGCATGCATTTATTGTTGCTATTTTCAAAGAATTAAGAACAATACAAATTTAATTGTTGTGACTTTAGGAAAAGTTACATACAGATATGTGTATTTGATATCAGGATGTGAGTTCTTATCATTGTGATTCTCAAATAGACCCATGATTTGCATTAATAAAAATCTCGTTATAATTTCTAAATTTTCAGTATAATAATTATATAAACAGCTGCCCTAATTGTAAACTACAACAGATTTTTAAAAAGCATTAAATTAGAAGCAAATAAAATGGCTCTGGAAAAAACTAAAATGATGAGACCAAGTAAGCGTAAAAATATAGTGTCAAATAAACTCTAGAATGACAAGAATAATTTCAGTCAAAATCGAGTTTAAATTCATCAATCACAGTATTAAGTTTGTAGCAATTTGATTAAAGTTTTTCTTTAAAATATTTGGTGGGTACCATCACATGACCTGACTGAAAGCAACTGATTGGCTGGGACTTACCTCTTCTTCAGTATAATTGGTTGGTTCTATCACATGACCTGTCTGTGAGAACAACTGATTGGCTCCTTTCTTATAATGGTATGTGTCTGACTTTATTGGATATTTAGAGTTGATTCTATAAATAATTAAAGAACCTTAGTGAGCACGCTCACATACCCCACGTCCCCACATTGTCATTGGAGAAATGAAATAAGTGTAAGAAAAAAAAATTGTATAAGAAAAAATATTGAATAATAATTTCCTGTCAATATGCACATCAACAAAGTATGTCCTTATTATCTACAAAATTTCATGAAATTCTGTTGTGTGGTTTCAGAGGAGTTGAGATGACAAACTGTTGCAGAAGTACATTGAAGCAAATACTGTATAAACATTAATTTTCGTGGGGTTAAAATTTCGTGGTTTTGTATCCAAAAGTAAGTTCGTGGGGATTAATTTTCGTGGTTTTTAAGTTTAGAAAAAAATTATACAAATGTCACTTTATAATTGACAATACTCAATAAAACTGATGTGAACTTTTGCCGTTGGGAAAAATCAATAATTGCATTTCATAGTAACAGTGAGCACTAATCAAGTGTTGTAACCTGCATACGCTAATTGGCTGTTACACACCTTTGATGTTTTATTCAAGGACAATGATTGTGTGATAAATGTATTACGACTTGAGGGCATTACAGATACATTAGACTGTTAAATGACATTGATTGACAGTTCTTGATCATTATTAATTACTGTACAAACAAAGGATTAGGATTATCATCTGACTTAAAGAAAACCTTTGAACAATGATGTCTAATCAATTAACCTATTTATTTCATTGTCTGCATTTATGTTCATCAATTATATAATGTCAATAAGATTTAGTCAGATCATAAAATAATGTAAATCTACAGTTAAATTTGCGTTGGGGTTTTAATTTCGTGGATACTTCTTATCCACGAAATAAACGAAATTAAATCCCCCACGAAAATTTGTGCTTTTACAGTAAGTTCAAAGGGGCGTAACTCCTAGAAAAAAAAATTGAATCGTAATTTCCTGTCGATATGCACATCTACATAGTATGTCCTTATTATCTACAAATGTTCATGAAATTCTGTTGTGTGGTTTCAGAGGAGTTGAGATGACAAACTGTTGAAGTAGTACCTTAAAGCAAATAAGTTCAAAGAGATGTAACTCCTAGAAAAAAAATTGAATCGTAATTTCATCTACATAGTATGTCCTTATTATCTTAAAAGGTTTCATGAAATTCTGTTGTGTAGTTTCAGAGGAGTTGCGATGACAAACTGTTGCAGTAGTACAATAAAGTAAATAAGTTCAAAGGGGCTTAACTCCTAGAAAAAAAATTGAATCTTAATTTCCTGTCGATATGCACATCTACATAGTATGTCCTTATTATCTAAAAAGGTTTCGTGAAATTCTGTTGTGTAGTTTAAAAGGAGTTGCGATGACAAACTGTTGCAGTAGTACATTAAGCAAATAAGTTCAAAGGGGTGTAACTCTTATAAAAAAAATTGAATCACAATTTCCTGTCGATATGCACAACTACATAGTATGTCCTTTTCATCTGAAAAGGTTTCGTGAAATTCTGTTGTGTGGTTTGAGAGGAGTTGCGATGACAAGAAACAGGACTGACGGACGGATGGACAGACTGACAGACGGACTGACTGACGGACAGACGGACGGGTCAAAAACATTATACCCTCCGCAACTTCGTTGCGTGGGGTATAATAAAATAATATTATCAATTCCTAGAACTATCATCATGACATGTATGATCAATTAATTAATTGTAGCTGGACAGCTGCAAATACTTTTAGTATATTCAATAAGAATTGTTTTCAAATCTGTTACAATAGGTAGAATAATAAATCGGTTGACCTATTGCATGGCGGGAGTACAAGAAAATTTTACCAGAAACATGTATATCCCATATCATTTTTTTTCTTTTCAAATTTCTTAGATACACATTTATGCATGTATGCAGTTTTTCTATCATTTATAACAAATCATATAAACCCAAAAATCAGGTTAATTTAAGAAAACATTTTGAATTCTTGAATTCTAAAAATGTTTGGATCCTCATAGGTGTACATCCTTAATTCTCACATTTTATCTTGGTGAAATCAATCTGCAGAATCTACCTTTTGAACTGACTTATTGCTAATTTATTCAACCATGATTGAGATATGTTGTGAGTTTGACAGGATTGATAACCCTGTTTCATTAATTATAAAACTTACACAAGTTGCCCATTGTTAAACTCCTCTGTTGCAAAGTAATAGATAGTAATTGCACATTTGACATCTGAATCAAAGACAAATTCTACATTATATCTGTTTGTGGTCTTCTGATCATCCTCTACTTCAGCTTCATCAACCCTAAAATATCAAATTCACTAATTGAAAAGATATTGTGTATTTATCAATAAAGGCATGAAAGGCTTCTTTGAGACCATGGCAATGCTATTCCATAAAACAAGAAACTTTGCCAGCAGGATATAGATATCATAAAATAGACCCCTGTTGTGGTCACTTATTGCTACACTCACAAGAGGTGCAGCCTTAATCCTCAGTCAACTTACAGTATTAGTCTTTCGATAACTTAGACGAGACATGTTATGTGTTTTATATGTATTTTACTGCATTTGTGTACTGACAAAAAACTCAAATGAGAAATTAGCATATTCTTATCCCTACTAAGGGTTCTCAAGGAAAAGAAAGATACCTGATAGCTATAGGTTCTCTTAAAGTTAACAGAGTTTTTTGTCTGCCAAACTAGAATTATATGTATATGGACTTACTTGACAAAGCGAAGTGAATCCTTTCTGATGTTGACCAGACTTTTAAGTGTTTTGGTAGGTTCATTACCTGATGATGAAGGATAAGGATACTGAAAATAAAGTCATAAACAAATCATATTGTAATCTTAACAAAGAACTCAAGAGATGATTCATCCTGCTTAAAGAAGAAAATGACTTTTATTGAATTAAAAATCAATGAGTCATTGTAAATACATATGATAACATCACATAAATATATCCCTACGGCAAAGCTCTAAATCTTAAGACCTTGTGACATTGTCTTGATTTGGATTTACTTTTGGTCCCTTTTGGTTTATCAGGTACCCAACAATTGTATTAGATTTTGGACTTTCAAATATTTAAGCCTCGACCATAACTGGGGACACTAATTGTAAATCGGCATTTGGTGGAGTAAAACTGGAACGGTTAATGTTTTCACTACTACGTCTGCTGGTTGACTGTAAAAACATAAGTCTATGAGGTTATTACGATCACAAGCCCAGTCATTCTGTACTGTCATGGAAATATAGGCCTAGGAAAACGTATATATATTGTTTTACCCAACCACATTTTTGCGCCTGTATTAAGTCAGGAGCCTCTGGCCTTTATTAGTCTTGTATGATTTTTAATTTTAGTTTCTTTAACATATTTCCAAATTTGGTATGATGTTCATTATCACTTATCTAGTATACATGTACATTTTTGTTTAGAGGCCAGCTGAAGCACATCTCCAGGTGCAGAATTTTCTGGCTGCATTGAAGACCCATCAGTGGCCTTTGGCTGTTATCTGCTTTTTGGTTGGGTTGTTGTCTCTTTGACACATCCTCCATTTCCATTCTCAATTTAATTTGACTTATATTTGCTGTTACAAAATTTAAAATTATTTTAAAATAAGGACTTCATCTCCCTCTGGCCTATTTAGCTCTGATTCCTTGTCCTGGTTTGGACTTATATATACTTTAAAAACTCTTCAATGTCTTTCTTTGTGCATGTATTAGGTTTTGGGCTTTTTGCATCATGTGAGAGATATCAATTGTTGAAAAATTCATGGGGTGCAGTATTAACTGTTTATGTCATAAAAATTATGACAAGGTAAATTAATTATTTTTCCACAATTTCAATCAACTTACAGCAACAGGCTTTGATCCAAGAAAATTGAGATCCTGATTTTCTCCAAACAGATAAGCTTCTGGCTGACTCATATCAAATCTTTCTCCTCCCATAATGAAATGACTTCCAAAATAGTTACCTGAAAGACAATTATAAACAAACATCTAAAACTTGTACATGCATGTACTCTATAAAACGTAAGGAATTTTATTAAACATGGCACCTGAGGTAACATCACTCCTTACATGTTATTACTATTAGCCGCCTGTCAGGTCAAAATCTACACATGGTGTGTAATCAGGAAATGTCCGTTACACCTGATAAAATGGTGCCTGAAAATTTTCATTCATGAAATATTTTAGGGATGTCTCATTGGGGGGTTATGATCCCAGATCCCGCTTACTGTTTTGACAGATTCCTGTATTCCTCTTACACTATGCACGTAAGCAATTCTATTTTTTTTTGCAATTTCCCGTGTCCTGCTAGACTTCATTTCCCGTTTTCAAGGCACAATAATTTATATTTTACGTGTCACTATTAAAAAAAATTGGCAATCCTGCGTCATATTAGACCCCAATGAGACCCATATTTAATACATGGGATTTTTTTCTCTTCAGCAGGAGGAGATCCTTGAAAACGGAATAAATGTACTCCCATCGGGAGTTTTACATGTGTGCAATTGGAAATAAACTTTAGAGCTTTATGGGTTAACCCTGATATTGATAGTTTAACAGGAATTGTTTTTCCATATCCTCATGTGATGTGTTTGAGTACAAATAACAATTTTCTTGTATACAGTTTTCACTGATGAGTTTTATTCAAAAGCATGTTCTGTCAAATGTTTATAGGTACATTGTTGTACATGTATCCAAGAGATTTTTTGTCAAGGCTAAGTAATCACAATTTTTTAATGTTTCCGATTTATACTTTGTGATTTTCGCAAGTAAAAAAAAAATGGTGTCACATGTTTTCGTATGAGTAAAAATTTGATTAGAACACGCCATGGCGGACAGGAAATGACTAAAAAATCCGGAAATGAGTATTTTCTAAAGACGTGGTTCTGTTATGCTGTGATCACTTGAATCATAAAAAAGTTATTTAATACTTTCAGTACTAGATTAGAAATAACTAGTAAATAGTTTTATGTTGGTGTTTCATGTGCTGAAATTGTAACATTGTGAATTATTTCCGATTGGCACTGAGATTCTACTAAGGACAGTATTTTATTTTGAAAATAAAATGCATTTTCAAAATTTTGGATTGACTGTAAAAAGTTAAAGACAGTTTTCATCTTTATGTATCAAGGATGTATAAAAAGAACCATCCCCATGTTAAAAAGATCCAGAGGCAGACGATATGGCTGTACTTCATGCAACCCCTCAGAATTTTTCTCAACAACTATATTCTTGTAATGTGTACCGGTATTTTTGGGTCTCACTAATTAGGGACAAGAAGCGTCAAGAAGCGACAAGAAGTGTCAAGAAGCGACAAGAAGCAACAAGAAGACTATTTAGCGACAGGAAAACATTTTTTTTAATCAAAATTACTTATTCCAAATAAATAATAAAACGAGAATGTGTCCATAGTACACAGATGCCCCACTCCTACTATCATTTTCCATGTTTAGTGGACCTTGAAATTGGGATCAAAACTTTAGTTTGGAATTAAAATTAAAAAGATCATATCATAGGGAACATGTGTACAAAGTTTCAAGTTGATGTGACTTCAACTTCATCAAAAACTACCTTGACCAAAAACTTTAACCTGAACTTTGCACTATCATTTTCTATGTTCATGATCAGTGGACCGTGAAATAGGGGTCAAAACTTTAATTTGGCATTAAAATTAATCATTATGTTATCATGGGAAACATGTGTACTAAGTTTAAAGTTTAAACTTGATTTGACTTTCTACTTCATCAAAAACTACCTTGACCAAAAGCTTTAACCTGAAGCGGGACGAATGGACGGACGAATGAATCCAGTTAACACCTTCAACTTTGAACACCCGTAAGACTAAACAATTACAAGGCCAACCTTAAAAATATGTTTGTTTGCAGTTTTCCGACTGTACCTTCAGACTGAAGGGTCGGTAGGTAGGAAAAATATTTTATTTTATCAGCCAAAATACAGTTTAAACAAGCAGTTACACTAAACCAAGTTTCTTGTGAAGAAAAAAAAAACATTTTAAAACAACAAACACTGGACATGCTGCAAACCAACATCAAATGAACAGGCATTTTCAGATAAAAAACTTTTTAACCAAAACTGAAACTTTAACATAGTGTCATTATCCAATTTATGACATAAAATATGGTATAATTATTAAATACTGGAACACTTATAAACAAGGAATGTCATTATGACTAGAACTGTTTTAGAGAAATATATTCAGACATGTATGCTTTTTGACTAGAATGTTTTCATGAGTAGAGTATTTTCATCAGAAAAATATAGATATTAAAGATTTATAAGACAATGTATTAAAGAGTGTGTTTTTAATAAAAAAAAAAAAAAATAACCATTGAATCTTCCTCTATTGAAAAAAAAGGCAACTTGAAAAAAAAGTATTAAGACATTCGACTGTTTTCATATTTCTAACAATATTTAATTATATGTGATAAGGTTATATTTTTGCCAGGCTTTAATGAAAACCAAAGAAATCTAAAGTTTGGGGTGAAATCCATAGCACCCCATTAAAAGTAAATGGTCTGTACTGAAATGTTTTTAATGCATAAAAAAAATTGGCAGCATAGGACATGTTTTAATTGAATTCACACAGGCCACACAGTTTGGGTATATTTAATATTGTAAGAAAGAGAATAATTGCAATGAGTGGGGCAGCCCCCCTTATCCTAAAGGAGCATACTCATTGCAATCGAAGATAAATTTAATATAGAGAGTATATTTATTTTTTAAGCTAACCATTCATTTTCTCTACATCTTTGTGTAGTTAGGGTTGCTTCTTATTGATTTGGCATGATCTATATCCATTAACATTTCAAATGAGCCCTTCCTCCGTACAGGCGTGTTTACAGATATCCATGAAGATTTAAGTCACGGAGGAGTGGTTTCATCTTTGTCGTCTTCACAACGATTTGTAGAAAATATGCCATACTTCAAGCTGCTGTCGAATTATTTAACCACTGAAATTGGTTCCATAAAGTCAGGCTCCACAGATTCTATACCCAATTTGTTTGAGACAGAATGGTTATCGTGTCAGTTATGAATATCAGCTGCATCATCGTCAATGATATCATCACACATCATTACATGTGCCTGAATCTGTATAAACAGTTTACTAATAAACTTTTTCGTTTGTTATTTGTCTTAAAATTGACACGAGACAACAGCGTAAAGTACTCCCCCGTGACTTCATGGATACCTGTAAACAATTTCCATGTGCTTTATCATTTAATGGTCACATGAACGCTTGACGAGAAGCTAAGAAAAAACGAACTTGAAATGCGTAATTGACCCAGACTTTAAATCATTTTCGGAAAGGACCCAAAGTACCGGATCGCGTCAATAGAAGTATTAAAAAAAAATTCTTCAAATTTAAAGCAATAAAATTTTCACAGTCGGGAGGATTTTCAAGGGTCGGTCGGTAAACTGCAAACAAACAATATTTTAATTTAAGCCCAATGTACACGCGCCAGAATATACAATCATTGTAAATAGTGAACACCTGTTGAAAACTGAAGATTGTCATTAATTTCTTTTAATCTTCAATCAACATTAAACTATGCATAAACATGATCAATATCGTTAAATGAGGCATTACACACAACAACAAAACTTATGAAAATATTCACATTTTAATTATGGTTTTCTCTAGTTTGATTTCAATTCTTTGTTTTTCACAATTTGTGTCTGTATTTTCTGGACAATGATGCTCAACTAATGCATTTTGCAAGTTTATTATTTATTGTACAAAGAGAGTTTTAAATACAAATTATAAAATAAAAATATTATTGTTCTAAAACACAAGTAAATAATAAATATTAAAATATCACAAATAAACAAGATAAATGTAGCAATTAGATCTATGTTTCTTCTCTCTGAAATTGTCTTCTTTTGCATATAATCTTTTAATATTTTTTTGGAATAAGTACATGAAGTAATTTCAATAAAAAAAAAAGTTTTTTGTGTCGCTAAATAGACCTCTTGTCGCTAAATTATTCTTCTTGTTGCTTCTTGACACTAAAATTCTTCTTGTCGCTAATTAGTGAGACCAGTATTTTTAACATTAAATTAAAAAGGTTGAACAGGTAGCCTGAGGTAGGTTTAATTTAATAGTTCTAACGTCTTTAACATGTTTAAAAGCAACTTTCAATATGTCATACATCATGTACATGTGTCACGTTGTAGTGTCGTTGTTGTTCCAAATATAGTAACAGAAAAAAACCAGCACAATGTTCAGTTGAAAGCGAAAAAATGTGGTTGATAGAACATATGATACAATATATATCAAAGGGCTCATCAAATGCCATTCTCTTTAACAGTTTAATCAATAAAATTGAGAATGGAAATGGGGAATGTGCCAAAGAGACAACAACCCAACCATAGACAAAAAACAACAGCAGAAGGTCACCAATAGGTCTTCACTGTAGCGAGAAATTCCCGCACCCGGAGGCGTCCTTCAGCTGGCCCCTAAACAATTATATACTAGTTCAGTGATAATGAACGCCATACTAATTTCCAAATTGTACACAAGAATCTAAAATTAAAATAATACAAGACTAACAAAGGCCAGTCTCAGACTCCTGACTTGGGACAGGCGCAAAAATGTGGCGGGGTTAAACATGTTTGTGAGATCTCAACTCTCCCCCTATACCTCTAGCCAATGTAGAAAAGTAAATGCATAACAATACGCACATTAAAATTCAGTTCAAGAGAAGTCCGAGTCTGATGTCAGAAGATGTAATCAAGTATGTGTTAGTTTTCTGTCTTTCATGTCTTTATGTATTGTATATTGTCACTTTATTGTGTATGGTAGAACTCATAAATGCTTGATACTTTATTGTATAAAATATGATTATCATTACTATTAGTGGATTCTATAAATGGTTATAAAAAAATTCTTGACATCAGAGGCTGATAATTACGTAGCTGTCAGGTCTGCCAGTAGTTTTTTGTTACCTGATTTAGGTGGGTATCTATACACGTTGTTACAAGCAGTGTCTATATCTTCGTTGCCATTGGCCTGTCGACTTGTTAAAGCCCCCATTGTTTATAGAATATGTAAAATTATCAATTATTGTTAGTTTTTCTACTTGTAGACCATAAAAACATAAACATGAAATGGACTTCCGGGAGTGACGTCTTCATCTTTACCTATTTAAGTAAATCCCTCCAACGTTGGAGCACACACAGATTATTGTGTTCAGTTTTTAAATTAAAGAAAAATAAAAGTCATGAGCAATGTTTGTTTAAAACTTTATCATATTCATGCATATCTAATATTAAAAATATCTGAAAATTACGTCAACAAAGAATTGTTCTAAAGATACATGTCAACTCGACCTAAAAATAAACTCGTAGCGGGTCCTATTTTTACCGACTCGTAAGTTCTACCAGCTCGCACATAATTTTCATATGTAGAATAATAGTTAATTTTTATCATACAGTATGATCAGTCTATGGAAGAAGCGATTCGATAAAAGCTTTTCTCATATCAACGAGCGATATTGTCTTATATCAACGAGTTGCATTGTGGGAAATTTCAGACGAATGTTAGCATTTTTTCGAAGAAAGGCATATTTCTCGGTATAAAGTAATGACTCTTTTCTTAAAACAGGGTGACATTTAACATGACATACGTCTGGTGTATAATTTTCATGAGTTATTTTATGTAATAACAAGCAAGGTGTATTTAAACGAGAAAATTGAATTATTAAATAAATGAAACATAAATGCACGATTTATCATTTGTAGATGTACACATTCTATAAATATCATGTAGCAAATTCAGTGGAATGCAATTGAGATGAATTCAATTGTTTGCTACGCCAAAATCACCTATAAGTCAACGATACTGCTATATTTTAAAATATCAATGCGATATTTGTCTTATATCATAGCGATGATTTTTTAATATCAAAAATTTATGAATGCGATACTTTTCTAATATAACTGCTATAGTTTTCTAATATAGAATTAATACGATGACACGTCACAATGCATGTCAAAAAAACTGCAAACATAATTCACAAACTTAGATCATGACCAGTTAACTGTAACACAATTAACGCTTACATGAACTTATCATTCCGAAAATGTTGCTTGACCCTATTGATAGTTGAAAGTGTTAACAACCTGTTCAATCTATTGTTTTCAATCACATGGTTTAACCAACTAACTAACATGTTTAACCCCGCCACATTATTTATGTATGTGCCTTTCCCAAGTCAGGAGCCTGTAATTCAGTGGTTGTCGTTTGGTTATGTGTTACATATTTGTTTTTCGTTCATTTTTCTTTTATATAATAAGGCCGTTATTTTCTCGTTTGAATTGTTTAACATTGTCTTATCGGGGCCTTTTATAGCTGACTATGCGGTATGGGCTTTGCTCATTGTTGAAGGCCGTACGGCGACCAATAATTGTCAATGTCTGCGTTATTTTGGTCTCTTGTGGACAGTTGTCGCATTGGAAATCTTACCACATCTTCTTTTTTATAATTCTATTTGAAGTGATGATGCAATGGCGGAATTTAAAAGCGGTTGCAAATACGTCTACCGACCTATTAGATTCTAATTTACTGGTCACACTGCTATAGTCTACCCACCTTGGTAATATCGAAATAGACAAAAAATATCATTACTTAAAAGAAAAATTCATTCAAACAATCCAATCCAATACAGCTCCAAATTACAATGAATATTCAAATGGTAAAATCAATAATCCAAACAAATTAAAATGTACAAATGCTGATGTCCCGCTCTTTGAAGATACCAACTGAGTAGCCTCAGACTATATAAATTGGACAACTTCAGATACAACGAAAATCAAAAATCTTGTCAAACAGAAAATATATTTATTATTAACATAGAAAAAGATATTGAGAAGGAAGACAGTTCTTTTGGAGGACTGGAAAGCAGTTATTTATAAGGGGAAATTTTAAAGATATATAGATATAAGAAGATGGTGCATGAGTTTGAATGAGACAACTTTCCATCAAAGTAATAATTTGTTTAAAGTAAACCATTATAGATCAAAGTAGGTCCTTAAACACGGAGCCTTGGCTCACAGCGAACACCACGCTATATAGGAACAAGAACATTGCTAGTGTTAAACCATTCAAACAGGAAAACCAACGGTCTAATTTAAAAAAAAAAAAAAAAAAAGGAGATTCAAAAGTACAGGTCAATCATTTTGATACTTAGCTATTTGATTACGGCATTGTTTATTAAACTCTTATTTGATTAGATTTGCTTCCAAAACCAATTGAGAAATTTGTAAGATGTAACCAAAAACAATTTGAATTTAAGCAATGGTCTTAAAACTGCTTATTTACATACAATACTACTAAGAATTAAAATTAAAAAAAAATACTGAACTCCGAGGAAAATTCAAATCAGAAAGGCCCTTATCAAATGGTATAAGCAAATGATAAAACACACCAAACAAATGGATAACAACTGTCATATTTCTGACTCGGTACTGGCATTTTCAAATTTTGAAAATGGTGGATTGAACCTGGTTTTCTAGCACTTCACCTCTCGCGTGTATGACAGTCTCATCAAATTCTGTCATATTTACAACGATGCGTGAACAAAACAGACATAATAGGTAAAATTGTCAAAATATGGGTACAACAGTCTAATATTAATACTAATCGGTACTAATATTGATATAACAAAAACACCGCTATGATATTTTAAAAGTATCACATTGATATTTTAAAAGTATCGCATTGTTTATTTATGTATATAAGAAAAAGACAGCACTTCAAATGTTACACTGACATAAACTTAAGCTTCTAACCAACTTCTGCATGTATATTTAGACTCAATTGTTGTTGATATTTGAACAATAAGTTTTAAAATTAGTATTTTCTTAATTTTTCGTTGCCGAAAACAACATTTTCCGCATGGAATGTCTGCATATTTACAATTGATATTAGACAATATCGCTATGTGATATAAGAAAAGTTTTTATCGATACGCTTCTTCCATAGACTGATGATATGGAATTGTTTTTTATTTAAAAAAAATAGACTCTGATTAATTGCTTTGAACTATAATTATGAAATAATACTTATTTGGGGATCACCATGGACCAAAAACTTAAATTACAACATTGGGACAGTCAGAGAGAGATATTATAGAATAAAAATTGAATTATATGTCTCTGATTGTATGTATTGAGAAGTTAATAATAAAAAAACATCAATTTCAAAATAAATGCAGCACTAAAAACTGTTTTAAATCACATACATTTTTTTAATTGCCTTCATATTGAATGAATGAATACTTTATTTGCAAAAGCATATAGAACATGCTATGGCAATACATAATATATACATAATGTGACAAAAGACTGGTAACAGAGAACAATACAATAATAACATACATGTTGTAGCTAACCAATAATATCAGATCTAGCTTTCCATGCACTCTTCAAATAGTTACAGAGCTTAATTGTTAAAGATCTAGAATTAGCTTTCAACAAACAAGAGAGTTTAAAAATAGTAGGCCATGAACAATAATAGCGTGGCAAAAACAATATTCTAATTGCCCTATATGCTGGACATACCAATACAAAATGGAATTCATTCTCAACACATTGCATGTTACAACATACACAAAGACGCATTTCTCTTGGTATATCAGAGAAGCGACCAACTTCAACATTAAGTTTCAATGTACCACTTCGTAGTTTTGTAAGAATGTTAATATTATTAATGTAGCTAAAATAATTCTCAAGACAAAAATCAAACTTTATACTTCTATACACACTTAATTTCTCACAGTCACAAATATCTGCTGACCATTTTTGTAGATATTGATCTTTAATGCGTGTCTTTATAACATCAAACGATATATCAATATTATTTTGATCAATCCAAATATGGTTCATTCCAAGACTAAATAAAAAATCACGCACATTAGATGCCCAATTAATTTTACCTTGATTTGCATCGTCATACAAAATTTTATATACATCATATACAAAAGCTGGTTTATACATAACAATACGTAACCAATATTTTAAGATTAATTGTTTTCTCAAAACATACATAGGTAGATGACCAAGCTCGCCACAAAGAAAACTAATAGGAGCACGTTTACCTACTTTTAAAACAAACCTACAAAAACGGTTATGAATAATTTCTATGTCGTTGGCATGGTGAAAACCCCATATTTCGGAAGAATAGTTCAGTACCGATCCAACCATACTGTCATAAAGAAGACATTGTTGCTTTGTAGAAATGTAAATATTACCTAAACATTTTAAGAGTGATGAAAGAGCTCTTGATCCTTGTTGTGATAGTCGTTTTTGCGTGTGTAAGAATTTCCCGTTAAAGTGGAGCAACATTCCAAGGTAAACGTATGAATTTACGATTTGAAGTTCTTGATTATTATACATGAAATGATTGTTTACAGGTTGCCATCCATTTCTAAACACAACTATTTTAGTTTTATCAGTGTTAACTTCTATGTTCCATTTTCTACAGTATTTGGATAGTTTGTCAAGTAGCTGTTGAAGAAGTTTGGCAGATTTGGCAAATAAGACAGTGTCGTCTGCAAAAAGTATCAAATAAATTAAAAGACCGTTCAGGTTCACTACATCTTCATTATCTGTAACAGTTATATCTTCAATAATATCGTTAATAAAATAGAGGAATAATAAAGGAGATAAAGGTTCGCCTTGTTTCACTCCTAACAAATTGTCAAAGGCATCAGAAAGAAGTCCACCAGATCTTACTCGGAGACGCACAGACGTATAAATTGATTTAATTATGGCTACAAATTTACTGCTGACTCCACTGCGAAGTAATTTATAAATCAAAATTCTCCTGCTTAATTTATCGAACGCTTTTCGAAAGTCGACGAAAGCACAGTATAGTTTAGTTTTTTGTTGAAGAATATGTACAATTATACCATGTAAAACAAAAATAGCATCAATAGTTGAATGTCCAGGACGAAAGCCAAATTGATTGTCGATTAGTTTATCTTCGTCTTTGGACCATTCCAGTAATCGAGTAGTTAGGATAGACGTGAACAGTTTTGATAAGACACTCACTAAAACAATGGGTCAATAGTTATTTGGATCGGTCAAATCTCCACTCTTAGGAACAGCAATAACAATACCATCTGCCCAAGCATCAGGAAAAGTTCCACTTTCAAAAGTATAGTTGAAAAGTTTATTTAGAATTGGAGCAAAAAATATTGGACTTGCAGCAAACATTTCGCTAATAATTTGGTCATCTCCCGCGCTTTTGTTCAATTTTAGTTTTTTAATCGACTTCACAATTTCATCTTCAGTAATTTCAGTGTCTAGAATATCTATGTCTATATTTTCAAAATGTTCATTATTTATTAAGTTCAATACTTCATCACAAAGATCAGGTGGATTTTCGCCGAGAATTCTTTCGAAATGTTTTAACATAACATCATTTTCAACTGTGCATCGTGTTCTTTTCGTAGGTCTAATAGTGGACCAAAACTTTCGTGGATCAGTTTTTGCAATATCACAAAGTTCAATACCCATCCGCCGTTTATAGTTAACCTGGGCTTGCCGTTTTATCCTGTTGAATCGATTTCTAGCATCTATCATCTATATACGATTGCCTATTAACATCAGTGGGGTGTCGAAAAAAGAAGTTTCGGACTTGGTGAAAAATATGACGCTCTGATTTACATTTTTCGTCAAACCAATCATTGTTTTTTCTATCTGTATTATTATTTTCCTCTTTAATTAGGACTGATCGGCCAAAAATTTTAAAAGCACTGTCATATAATATACGAGTGATTTCCCCTACAGCTGTATTCAAATCGTTTTTAGAAGAGATGTTGTCTACCAATGAGAACAACGCACTACGCTCTGTTTGTAAGACTTCCATGTAATCACTATTCTTATTTGAATCCCATTTGATATACTTGTGTAGCTTGTGTTTTTTGTTCTGTGGACGATTGTTAGAAAAATTAAGTTGAAAAAATAATGGCGAATGATCAGAGAATTCATTAAATTGCAACACGTTAAAGTAACTAATAAGTTTATAGTCGATCGGTGATACAAGTAAGTAATCGTTCACGCTTCGTCCTCTACTTGTACAAAAAGTAAACTTTCCATCTGAATCGTCACCAAGTCTACCATTGGCGACAGTAAGTCCAGTAGTATAGCAAAGTTGAATAAGCTTACGACCAAAAGAGTTCACACATTTGTCCAATGAACGTCTACTTTGAATGTTATAGGGGTTTTCTACGTGCTCAACGCTCTCGACATATTTATCTAAATTATCATCACACAAAACATCATTAAGTTCACCTACTCGACTATTCAGATCCCCACATACAAATACTGATCCCCTCTCTTTATATTCAAGAACAATGTTTTCAATAATTTCATGAAAATCGCTGTCACAGATCTGATAATACTTTGATTTTTCATGTGGAATGTAGGAAAAGCATATATATATATATCATTAGCAATGGTAAAAAATTGTTTATTCAATTTGATAAGGACAATACCACAGTATAATTTTCTTTCTATCGAGATACCACTACATAAAAAATGTTTACAATAAATAGCAATTCCACCTTCATTTCTTGTACCTATATTAGTGCTACGATTAATGCAAGATATATTTACAAAACCATCTATTTCTACTATGTTATTATCATTTAACCAAGTTTCACAAATAAAAAGTACATCATAGCTATTTACTAAATTCAAAAATTCGTTGTCATTATAGATCGAGTTGAGTCCATGGACATTCCAGCACAAACATTTCAAGTTTTCAAATTGTTCTCTGAACGGATCCTATGGAACGTATTCTTTTCCACCAACGTAAATTTTATCTCTCACAAAATAGGCTTTGATATTTTCATCGCGTAGTCTCTTCAGTGTCGGTAGTTTTGCTTTCCTGCGTTTTTGTTTCTCTACTGGCAACTGCTCCGAAATTCCGTAATTCGAACCTTTCAAATTTTTAGCACTTTTTTTCACTAGATCTCGACTATCAAATGAAGCAAATTTTGCAAGAATAGGTCTAATCTGTTCACCCTTTTTGCCCAAACGGTATGCATCTGTAATACGTAATCTAACAGAATTTTCGATTTTAAGTTTTTCATGGCAAAACGCGTTGATTGTTTCAGGACAGTCTTCATCTGGCCCTGAAGGCATAAAACTTTGCTCAGTGCTCGGAGCACAAAAATCATGCTCGAAACATGAAATCCAGCAATCTGATTGGTTGATTTTCGAGTCTGAGTACAAAAATCATGCTCGAAAGTTTTATGACCGTGAGTTTCAAGAATGTTATAGAAAATAAGATTGTTACACATTGATTTCAATTGAACTTCAATCAACTCGTTTTGTAGTCTATCGTTATCCTTTTTCATATCATTGATAGATGATATAACATTTTGATCAACTTTGGGTGCATTAGATTTATTACTTTTTAACTGTTTTGATATTTTATCTAACTCTGTTTTTAAATCGGAAAAATTCTTGTTTTGTGTATGGTGGGCGTTGCTCATCAACTGGGTACTCATCTCTACTTGGTCCAAGCGATCGTCTAACGATTTTACACCTTGCTCTAATCTTACAACTTTTGCGTTTAATGAAGAAACAAAAGAGTCAATATGTTCAAGTTTATTTAGTTTTGTATCCATTTGATCCATTCTCTGAAAAAGTTCATCGATCCAAACTGGTCGTTGTTGTAAAGTTGTATGTTGGGTAAAGGGTGATACATTCTGCATAGGTGGTGGGTACATTCCGGGATTCGGGCTTGAGCATAACTGTTGGTTTTGTGTCGGGAACATAGGATTAAGACCTGGAATTTGTGTGTAATAAAGGCTTGCATCATGTGAAAAATTTGGCTGGCTCATATTTACATTTGCGTTTACTCCACCGTAACGTGACTGTTCACTGATAGGTGTTTTGAATTGTTTGTTTACACTTATATTGTCACCTGTATTTTCACCTTTTTCACCTTTGTTGTTACTTTGAGAATCGGTTTTATTCTTCTGTTTACTTTTCTTTCTTGATGGTTTCTTTGTTTCTTGGTTTCCAGACTCATTTTGTATACTTCTATCACTCGTATTAGTTCGTTTGACACCTTTTGGTGGCATAATTTCACATTTTTTTCACATTTTTGTTCTCCGAGAAAAACTCAACTACCCGCCATATGCCCCAAGCTCTTATTTTCCTAAAATATAAAAACCTGATAGTACTGAATTTTCACTGATTGAAAGTGTCAACTAATTGTACTCTTGATAGTATAAGTACAAATCTACAAACAATTACAAACAATTATAAAAAAAATGGGTAAGCATTCAAAAATATAAGATTGTAGCCCGTATAAAAAAAAACTTTTATAGGAGATTTTACGGAATTCCAATTTTGCAGCTCAATTTCTCAGTGAAATATTTTGAAGGAAAAAATACGTGACATGATATATGACTTCCCAATTTATTTAAAAATGAACCTTGCATTGTACGTAAAGTCAAGACTCTGTGCACAAGTGTTAGACATAAATGAATAAGCTAAAGTAACTTGGTTGCAAACAACACATATATTTCTTAGAGACGGAGTTCAATTTCAAGTCAGTAGATATAAGTACTTTTTTATGAAGAAATAATCGGTTGAGAATGGTAAGTATTTTACCTTCTTTTTTTAATTTTGTATAATTCGTAGCAACATATATTTTTATGTCAGTTTATTATGTTTTTATTGCAAAGAGAGAGAAAACTGCTAGGGTGAAAAACAAAAGGGGTCAATTTTATTATATTGCCCTGAAAATAATTTTTTTAAACTGTGCATTGCATCTGAAATTTGTTCTTTTCAAGTGTTCACAAACAAATTATTTTCTGTGACTTTATACTGTAATGAAATTTTCTCTTTAGCAACAGACATAATCCTCTGCAACAGACGGATTATCATGTTGTCTTTTTTTATGATAATTTTAAGATATCTATTTCACATAAATATACTTTCGGGGCCTTTTATACTGAACTGACTAGACAGTATAAGGGGGTTCTCAAGGTCGTACGATTACCTCTAATATGTTCTATTTATCAATGACAATAGAACAAGAAATTGTATGCTTTTCAGTGTTGAAATTTCATGTGTTTAGAAGGAGGATCTTCTAATAAAGTGACAAATCCCTTAGATCATATTCATATTAAGAGTAGCATTATCTGTTTGTTATTAAAGTGTTTTGTTGAACCTTTTAGCTTTAAATAAACAATTTTATACTTTGCTATAATCTCGGGTTTTATTGCTTTCATGAGCTGATAATATAAAAACGAAGATGTGGTATGATTTCCAATGAGACAAATCTCCACAAGAGACCAAATGACACAGAAATTAACAACTATAGTTCACCATACGACCTAGTCCAAATAATTATGACATCTTGAAAGGCTATTTCATTTTTTTTCTTTGACGCCTTACATCGACAGGAAGGCGTCAAAGCAAAAATTTAAAATAGCCTCCCAAGACGTCATAATTATTTGGACTACTTACGACTTTAAACAACGACCAAAGCCCATACCGTACCGCGTAGTCAGCTATAAAAAGCCCCGAAATGACAAATGTAAAACAATTCAAACGAGAAACTAACGGCCTAATTTATGAGGGGGTCAATAGAGGGTTCGTTAACACCTTGATTTTGCAAAAATGATGATAACAAAGTGGGTTGAAAACAGTTAACAGCTTAAATTTGTCTCAGATAACCGTTAACAACACATTGAAAAGGGCCAAAACAGGTTAACATAAAAAGTTATTGCCCCCTTCATTTATGTACAAAAAATGAACGAAGAACAATTATGTAACACATCAACAAACGACAACCACTGAATTACAGTCTTCTGACTTGGGACAGGCATACATAAGCAATGTGGCGGGGTCCAAATCCTCCGCCTAACATGGGACAGTGGTGTAACAGTACAACATTAGAACGAAACTATAACTCTAAAGGGCCGTTGTCGCTCACCGTGGTCTATGTGCATATTAAATTTAAACAAAGGACACAGATGGATTTATGACAAAATTGTCACAGATGTTGGCGATGTGTTTGTAGATCTTACTTTATTGAACAATCTCGGTGCTTATAATTATCTCTATCTATAATAAAATTGGTCCAGAAATTGCAGTGGAAAATATTTTGTAAAAATTTACAAAAAATTACAAAATTTATGAAAATTGTTAAATATTGACTATAAAGGACAATAACTCCTAAAGGGGTTAATTGACCATTTTGTTCAAGTTGACGTATTTGTAGCTCTTACTTTGCTGTACATTATTGCTATTTACAGTTTATCTCTATCTATGTTTTAAAATATTCTAGATAACCAAAAGCTGCAAAAATTTCTTAAAATTACCAATCCAGGGGCAGCAGCCCAACAACAAGTTGACCGATTGGTCTGAAAATTTCAGGGCAGATAGATCTAGACCTAATAAACAATTTTATCCACGCAGATTTTCTTTAAATGCTTTGGTTGCAGAGATATGAGCCAAACAAGTTTACCCCATCATGCATGTCAGATGTGCTCTAAAAGCTTTGGTTTCAGAGATAAGCAAAAATCTTCATTTTACCCCTATGTTCTATATTTAGCCATGGCGGCCATCTTGGTTTGTTTACCGGGTCACCGTACACATTTTTAAAACTAGATACCACAATGATGATTGAAGCCAAGTTTGGTTAAATTTGGCCCAGTAGTTTCAGAGGAGAAGATTTTTGTAAAAGTTAATGACGACGGACGACGACGGACGCAAAGTGATGGAAAAAGCTCACTTGGCCCTTCGGAATAGGTGAGCTAAAAATCAGTTGACAAAGGCTTATCTCGTCAGATGGATACAAATAGAAACAGAGTGGACGTGGTCGGGTACTTGTATATCCCAACAAGAAAAAGAGACTAAGTACAGATCTTAGAGTACTCACAGTGACTGACAGCTAGTTTAACGACATTTTAACATCTAATCAATAAAATCATGCATCTAAGACTAAAATTAATGATAGTCTGTTAGCGGGTAGTTCCTGCTCCATTGAAGACAACGTTGTAAGATATTGGTGATACTTTATGTCTAAGTTACCTTATGAGTATGTTAAGTTTTGTTAGTTGATGAAAAGAATTTTAATCATGAAGTACTGTCATGGAAGAATAAACATTTCAACATTGAAAAGAAAATCAAAACTTTTTGACATGAAATATGAATTGCTTTTAGAATTGAGCCAATTTTAAAGTTGTAGTTTTTAATTTCAATATCAAGTGGTTTTCATATTATTTCTTGAAATCATGGGTAACACAGCCAAAGTTATAATCAGCCAAAATGCGTGATGTGAATGTTGTAGGAAGAAATCATCTTTGAATAAACATTATGCAGCCAAAATATTTGTTTAACTGAAAGGCGTAAAAAATATATTAAAATAAAAAAAAAAGCTTTCGGTAAAACAGGTAAAAGTCCATCATTATAAATTTTTCCAAAAGTTTTAAAATGCCAAATGGTACAAAAGTACCTGTCTGCTTGACAGTGCTTGTACTAGCCAACTGGTCTGCGGGTTATATGGCTAGTACAGCAAGAAGAATGCCTGCATTTAGACACCTGCTTCTTCCCTTCGAGTTTTGAAGTCCATGATTTGTCTTTGGCATAAACTATACAGCCATTGTTTAAGAATAAATGTAAAGGGTAATTAAAAACGTTGATAAAGGTAAAACATCACATTTAAATTTGGATAAAAAGAATGGAATAAAATCTAAATGAATTTACCGACCGTGCAAGGACTGTATAGCCAGTCAAGGTCGTTAAAAACTTTCATTTGTTGTAAATGAATTTGAATGAAAACATTAAAATGTCCCAGACTAAAATTTCAAAAACATTAAAATATCCCCAATTAAAATTTGATAAAAACAGTACACTACCCAGTCCCTCTTTAAAAACAAAATAAAATGACCCAATCAAAATTTGGTTAAAAACAGTAAAATATCCCCAATTAAAATTTGGATAAAAACAGAAAAATAACCCCCATTCAAAATTTGGATAAAACAGTAAAATATTCCCTATTCAAATTTGGATAAAAACAGTTAAAGAATCCTTAATTAAAATTTGGTTGAAAAAATGTAAAACATCCCCCAATCAAAATTAGGATAAAATCAGTAAAATATTCCCAATTAAAATTTGGTTACAAAAAATAGTAAAACATCCCCCAATCAAAATTAGGATAAAGACAGTAAAATATCCCTAATTAAAATTGGGATAACTGAAACAGTAAAATACCCCATGCATTCAAAATTTGGATAAAACAGTAAAATATTCCCAATTAAAATTTGGATAAAAACAGTTATAAATAAAAGTATCCTTAATTAAAATTTGGTTAAAAAAAATAGTAAAACATCCCCCAATCAAAATTAGGATAAAAACAGTAAAATATCCCCAATTACAATTTGGATAAAAACAGTAAAATAACCCCCATTCAAAATTTGGATAAAACAGTAAAATATTCCCAATTAAAATTTGGATAAAAACAGTTAAAGTATCCTTAATTAAAATTTGGTTAAAAAAATAGTAAAACATCCCCCAATCCAATTTAGGATAAAAACTGTAAAAGATTCCCTATTAAAATTTGGATAAAAACGGTAAACATCCACAATTTAAATTGTGATACAAACACTAAAATATCCCCTCTCAAAATTTAGAAAAAAAAACCTGTAAAACATTCCCCCAAGGAATATTTGGTTAAAACAGTAAAATATCCCCAATGAAAATTTCAATAAAACAGTAAAATATCCCCAATTAAAATTTCAATAAAACAGTAAAATATCCTCAATTTAAATTTGGATTAAAATAGTAAAATACCCTCAATTTAAATTTGGATAAAAACAGTAAATTATCCCACATCCCAAATTTATATTTGGGCAAAAAAAAAATGTAAAATAGCCCCAATTAAAATTTTGATAAAACAGTAAAATATCTGCAATCAAAATTTGTGATAAAACACTAAAATATCCCCAATTTATATTTTGATTAAAATAGTAAAATATCCCCAATAAAAATTTGGATTAAAATAGTAAAATATTCCCAATTAAAATTTGGATAAAAAAGTAAAACATCCCCGATTAAAATTTGGATAACAATGGTATAACATCCCAAATCAAAATTTAGATAAAAACAGTAGAATATCCCATATTAAAATTATCTGAAAATTCCAGGGCAGATAGATCGTGACCTGATCAACAATTTTACTTCCTGTCAGATTTGCTCTTAATGCTTTGGTTTTTGAGTTATAAGCCAAAAACTGCATTTTACCTCCATGTTCTATTTTAGCCATGGCGGCCATCTTGGTTGGTTGGCTGAGTTACCGGACACATTTTTTAAACTAGATACCCCAATAATGATTATGGCCAAGTTTGGTTAAATTTGGCCCAGTAGTTTCAGAGGAGAAGATTTTTCTAAAAGATTACTAAGATTTACGAAAAATGGTTAAAAATTGACTATAAAGGGCAATAACTTCTAAAGTGGTCAACTGACCATTTTGATCATGTTCACTTATTTGTAGATCTTACTTTGCTGAACATTATTGCTGTTTACAGTTTATCTCTATCTATAATAATATTCAAGATAATAAGCAAAAACAGCAAAATTTCCTTAAAATTACCATTTCAGGGGCAGCAACCCAACAACGGAATGTCCGATTGCATTTTATCCCTATGTTCTATTTTTAGCCATGGCAGCCATCTTGGTTGGTTGGGCGGGGCATCGGACACATTTTTTTAACTAGATACCCCAATGATGATTAAGGCCAAGTTTGGTTAAATTTGGCCCAGTAGTTTCAGAGGAGAAGATTTTTCTAAAAGATTACTAAGATTTACGAACTAGAGGCTCTCAAGAGCCTGTGTCGCTCACCGTGGTCTATGTGCATATTAACAATAAACACAGATAAATTCATGACAAAATTGAGTTTTGGTGATGGTGATGTGTTTGTAGATCTTTCTTTACTGAATATTCTTGTTGCTACAATTATCTCTATCTATAATGAACTTGGCCCAGTAATTACAGTGGAAAATATTTCCTAAAAATTTACAAAAATTAACAAAAATTTATGAAAATTGTTAACAATTGACTATAAAGAGCAATAACTCCTTAAGGGGTCAAATGACTATTTTGGTCTTGTTGACTTATTTGTAGATCTTATTTTGCTGAACATTATTGCTGTTAACAGTTCATCTCTATCTATATTAATATTCAAGATAATAACCAAAATCTGCAAAATTTCCTTAAAATTACTAATTCAGGGGCAGCAACCCAACAACAGGTTGTTCGAAAATTTCAGGGCAGATAGATCTTGACCTGATAATTAATTTTATCCCATGTCAGATTGCTCTGAATGCTTTGGTTTTTGAGTTATAACCCAAAAACTGCATTTTACCCCTATGTTCTATTTTTAGCCATGGCAGCCATCTTGGTTGGTTGGCGGGGTCACGCCACAAATTTTTTTAACAATATACCCCAATGATGATTGTGGTCAAGTTTGGTTTAATTTGGTCCAGTAGTTTCACAGGAGAAGATTTTTGTAAAAGATTACAAAAATTTACGAAAAATTGGTCAAAATTGACTTATAAAGGGCAATAACTCCTTAAGGGGTCAAATGACCATTTTAGTCATATTAACTTATTTGTAGATCTTACTTTGCTGAACATTATTGCTGATTACATTTTATCTCTTTCTATAATAATATTCAAGATAATAACCAAAATCTGCAAAATTTCCTTCAAATTACTGATTTCGGGGCAGCAACCCAACAACAGGTTGTCCGATTTGTCTGAAAATTTCAGGGCAGATAGATCTTGACCTGATAAACAATTTTACCCCAACAGATTTGCTCTTAATGCTTTGGTTATGGAGTTATAAGCCAAAAACTGCATTTTACACCTAGGTTTTATTTTTAGCCATGGCGGCCATCTTGGTTGGTTGGCCGGGTCACCGGAAACATTTTTTAAAAATAGATACCCCAATGATGATTGTGGCCAAGATTGGTTTAATTTGGCTCAGTAGTTTCAGAGGAGAAGATTTTTGTAAAAGTCAACGACAACAGACGACGCCAGACGCAAAGTGATAGCAAAAGCTCACTTGGCCCTTTGGGCCAGGTGAGCTAAAAAGTGACAACAAAAATCATTAAGTAACAAAATTCATTTATTTTATAAATATTTTCCATCTTAATTACAAAAACATACAACAACGAAAGAATGTTTAAACAATATGGAAAATTTATCAGAGCTCATAAATTCTTACCATTTATATAGAAACAAAAAAGTTCATGATTATCTATGGAACACCATCAAATATGTTGTTTTCTATCAGCTTTTTACATGTCAATACCCATAGAAAAGTCAACCTTGTTGTTGCTTTGGTGCAGATTTTACAGCGAGACCAAAATTAACATGAAATAAACAGTTACATGTATTTTAATATAAATATTCTCCGATAACAATAGCAGGACGTCACAAAATGAAATACATACATTAAACAAATTGCACTGCATAGAAAAAAATATTGCATAAAATAATTTGTATAACTTTATTTGTCCAATAAAATTCAAGTAGATTATTCTAAAAACATGTATCACTGTAACCTGGAAGAGATTAACACAAGTTATACATTTGTCATTTTGGTTGTAAGAATTTGTATACCTAAAATCAAAATGTTGTAAAATAAGTCTTTTTAGGGACGACATCAAAAGATCGATGTAGGATAAAAAACTTAAATGAAATAGTTTGGGGGTGGGGGGGTTAAAATTCTGCAAGTTTTGTATATTTAAAATCGATTTTTACATATATCCCTATTGGTAAATCAATTTTTCCCAAATTAAGTTAAGAGGGGGGGTGGGGTCAGTGAAAAAACTATGTGAATTAAGTTTTTTATCCTACATTGAACTTTTGATGTCGTCCCTTACAGAAAAGCGTGAGATTTGAAACCAACATAGATTTAAGTTGAAATGAATGTTTAAAGAATAACAAGAGAGCACAGGCTGAAATATCTCGTAACTTTGGCAATTTCAGTTAAGTTGATGTATTTGTAGATCTTATAATGATGATCACTTTTGTTTTATTAAGTTTTTATTTAATAGTATTTGTATCTATTATAGTTTAAAAGATATAGACAAAAACAACCCAACAAAATAAATAAATATTAATGGGCAGTAACTCCTATACTGAGTCATCTGAAGATTTCACCAATGACAGCCTATTCAAAGTCTTTTCCTGTTGATCATTTTTGCTTTTAAAAGTTCCTGTCTATCTATTATAAATTTCAAGGTTGAAAGCAAAAATGCAAAATTGGGGAAAATCGTCATTAAGGAAATAGCTTAAATAAGGATTTCTATGACAATTTAAGCCATGTCGACTTGTTTGTAAATCTTCCTGATTATTCTTGTTAAATACAGATTTAGCCCTGTCCATTTAATTCAAACACTGGTGTTGGAGGTTCTTATTTTTTTTTTCTCCCTTATCCCTGAAACTAACATTTATTTGAGATCAAATCTAAAGAAGGGAATATTTTTACGATATAATGTTACTCTCCAAAAATAAGTAAAAATAAATCCCTGCAAACTATTTCCTCCTAAACAGTTTTAAAGTGTTATCTCACACAACTTGAGTCTTCAATGAATTTTAACATAAAATTTTGGAAAAGATAAAATTACCCTCATGGTCCTTCAGGCCAGATGAGCTTATGACTAAAAATGTTAATAATCATTTTTTCAAAGACCTTTTTATCAAAAACAAACATAGATTGTACAAAAGAGAACAATGGATATAAATAAATGCATATTAAACAATCTATGGCAGTGACTTTGTATTAAAATGCTATTGATCAAATTGCATGAGAAACGTTATACAATGTATTGTTAAATATATTAAACCATGACTATTTTACAATGAACTGAAATGATAATATATAATGAAAATAAATTATAATGAATTGAATTAAAATGAAATGGCTGATTTAATAAAATTTTTCTTTTTCATAAATCACAGTAAAATAAAACAAGACTTAGTGTAGATATACAAAAAAATACAGATCACATTATTTATTTATTATCTCAGAAATTCATCAGAATATTAATGTTTACAATGTGCCAAAACAGATAACAGCCAAATAAAAAATATATCTAAATATAGTTTCATTCACTTTTGAATCAGAACATTTCTGGTTGAAATGGTAAAATGTAATTTAACCATAGGAACAATTCTATCACTGTTGAAATGTCTTCCTGTATATCACTTTTACTGTAAAATGAATTTCTGTGATCCATACTAATAAGTTAGTCAAATATCCAGTTATCTCCCTTCATGAACATCTATGAATTATCTCCCTTCATATAGTTGCTCAGTTATGATGGTGATAATGCCTCTCATATATAACTTTGAAGATACAAACATTACTATTGCTTTTGACACATGAAACTCACTTGTTGATATTAAATGGAGAATGAATTAAATGCAGATATCACATGACACGCTTCAGATCCAATGAAATGTTAAATGTGTTGTTATGCTATACAAATTCTGGGGAAGCACCACTGTCATCATCATCCATGAATTTAATAGATGCTAATAGTTTTCTACTATCACTGTCTGAAAAACTAGAGTTTTGACTTGATTGTAAAGGTTTTTCTTCTTCTTTATGGATTTCTTCTTCTCTTTGCTGCAAAAAAAAAGGTGAGTACTATAAAATGCTGAAACTTTGATTGCCATGCAACCATTGTGCGGCATTCCAATATAATGTTTTGTGTTCAAATAAAATGCACTTTTGTTGACACCCATGTGGGTATTATATCAATATTACAATAATGCTTAAGCTTGATTACAGCTTGTATGCCTAATTTTTAGTACAAAGCATACCACGTTTCATACAAAATGTGCTTCTGTCAACACTAAAACACCCTGATAAAATTCAAAAGAGAAGCATTCAATTCTTAATTGAAAGCAAATATAAGACAACTCAATATTTAAAATTCAAATTTAGAAAATATAGCAGTGTGAAAGTTTTATGAGGCTTCATGTTAAGTAATACATGTATTAAGGCTTAAGGCTTTGGAAACAGATACGTACTGAGTCATGAAGTTTTACAACCGGATTGAGCTGAGTACTGGCAAATGTAAAAATTTCATTGTTTCGCTCAATCTTTCAAAAGATGCATATTAAAACAGCTTTCCCTATTTTGTTGATTACCACCATTACAGATTGCAGTATTTCTAATTAGAAAGCTCCCAATCCAATGTTAGTCATTTTATCATCTTCAATATGATCAATTGCATTTAACATAATTACAAGCTGGGGACACAACAATTAACACCCACTTATTTATAACAAGTTGTTTTCATCAAAGAAAGCATAAGAAGATTGTCATGTGTTTTACAAATTTTAAAGAACAGATTATTGTTACTGATAAACTAAAACAAAGTGATTACACCTTAATATGCACAGCAAGTCCAGATCGACAATTCTATTAGACACACTTTCAGTGACATATACATGTACAAAGACAATGTGTGAAATTTATCAACAAAGTAATATACTTACAATTTACTTATTCTATCAAATATATTTTTGTTTTACAACTTATAACAAAATTTAAGGTGTGAGATATAGAATAGTGACATTTTAAGTTTTGATACTGACTTTTTCAGCAAGAATATTAAGCGAGCCCACTAGGACAAGATGATAAAGTCAGTATCAAACAATGGAATGTCATTATTCTTTTTATCAACAATTTGCCTTAACTTTATGTTTTTTTGGTGGGGTAAACCAAAATGAAATAAATGAAGTAAAATGTAAGCTACTTTTACCCATACAAAATGTTTAGATAGTTGTTCCATTGTATGAATGATGTCACATGCATTTTATTGATACATTGACAGGATGGAATTGAGCATATGACATTGCAGCACTGATATATGACGTCATTGCAAATATTTTCAAGCATCAAGTCCTGTACAAGATCTTAAAAATATTAGGTGGTAAGATCAAAGGGAAAATGTACAAATTGCCAATAAAAGTGCATATTAGACATTACAAACAAGAATTTATAAATTGTAACATCTTGTTGTCTATGCATCTTTATACATCTTACTATTGGTTTCCTCATTTGAATTGTTTCACATTTTGTCATCTTCAGGATTTTTATGGCTAACTAAACAGTATTGGTTTTGCTCATTGTTGAAAACCTATAGTTGTTTTAAAATCCTTTATTCTCTGGTACATAGTTGTCTAATTGTCAATCTTATAGTTATCATGTTTGGCTGTTTGTTACATATTGAGTTACAATAACATAGGTCTGAATTTTTCTAGGTTCTAACATAGATTTACTTACATTATAAGGTAAGGATGTTAATGGTATTGATTCAACATAATTATCCCTGTTTCTGCTAGTTAAAGCAGGCTGTAATAAAACAACTTGTCAGTTAAATAGTCAGAAAAAATCTTTCCCAACTCTTGATAGGAAAATATAGAGTTGGAATTATTTATAGAAGTAATATCCATTATGTTCAATGTATTTTCAAAGGGGCCATTAAAAATTGCTTTACCCATTATTATAAGTTTGTTTATTCTTCAAGGGTTAAAATATAGGACTACACTGGTACCTTACTCCAAATTCTAGCTCTAACTTAGAAAATAGTTTTTTTTTAATTTTCTTTCATATGTATTTCATTTTTTTTACATATTTTTTTTGGTCAAAATTTGCCAAGTTCTAAATACTGGTACTTGTTCATTTGGATAGCATGTATCTATAGGCAATCTTTTATTGACATAAGAATTTTTTTTTTCATATTTAAAACAAATATCAATGTCATCACCAGAAAAGTTAGGATGAAGTTTTGAAATTAAGATTCATTGTTCTTTTCTGATAATATATAAAATTTGTATAGTTAAATACAGTCTGTCATATTTGATTATCTTGTTGGCAATCATACCACATCTTCATTTTTTATATTACATAATTGAGTAGAATCATACATAAGCCAAGTTGAATTATCAGTATACAAAGACCAAGATCAGTGGTTTTACTCTTAAATTGTACATGTACATGAAGAACAAACCTTGTAATTGCCATTATTGAGATCACCATTATTATATTGTATCCTTTGTTCTTCTTTGTTTTGTTTTTCTCTATCTTTTCTTCTTTTGTATCTGAAAACAGAATGAATTGTTATAAAAGATTCTACATAATCTACATGCAATCCTTAAAATATGCAATAGATACCAGTTTAACACTATTCAACAGAAAAAGGAGTACAGGTCACAGTAATTTAAATTAAGCTTTAAAATTTTAACCATGTCTTATTTGAGCTAAAAAGCAATCAATTCATTTTACAATATCAAGCAATTACTTTTCTTTCAATTTGCCATGCACAGTGTTAAAGGTCCAATTGCTCCAATTGTATATTATTCCAGCTATGTATGTGCCTGTCCCAAGTCAGGAGCCTGTATTTCAGTGGTTGTCGTTTGTTTATGTGTTACCTTTTTGTTTTTCGTTCCCCTTTTTTTGTACATAAATAAGGCTGTTAGTTTTCTCGTTTCAATTGTTTTACATTGTCGTTTCAGGGCCTTTTATAGCTGAATATGCGATATGGGCATTGTTGAAGGCCATACGGTGACCTATAGTTGTTAATATGTGTGTCATTTTGGTCTCTTGAGGAGAGTTGTCTCATTTGCAATCATACCACATCTTCTTTTTTTATATTAGCTGTTTCAAAGCATGTAAAAGATTTTTATTTCCTTCTCAGAAACATTGACTCCTTTGAACCAAGTTGGTTAAAGAAAGATTCATGTTGTTGAATATATTTCCATCATAATTTTTTTTAGAAAACAAATGCCATTTTAATACCCTCAATCAATCAAAATAGAGATTTTCATGTTAAAAATTTCACAATTATCATATGACTCTGTATTCATCACTTATACAATGTATTTTTGTTATTCTTAATGTTCCTTACATTTTTTACCCAGTTTTATTTTTTACAATTATCAAAAGCTAATTAAATAAAGAGCTGCTGAACCAACTCCTCTTATGTTTTGTGCTGGTATAGTTCCCTATAGTGGATACCAGATAGTATGCAGGGTTGTCAGATAAAATAAATATTTTTTAAAAGTTGTTGTCAATTTAGTGGTATGTTAATTTTTTTCCTGAATGCACATTCTCAGCACTTACCTTCTGTGCCAGATGAGTATAAATATTAATACTGTTAAAAATAAGATGAGAGCTGTTAATCCTGCAGCTAAGCCTGCTTTTGTTACCTTCTCTTCATTTTCTCCTACAAAATTAAATGCAATATTGTAAATAATTTTCAAAACAAATTTTATTGAATAGTTTGTGGAGTTGACATCCCTTACCAAAAAGTGCTAACATGTTGCACATAAGTTGCACATAAGATGCTTACGTTAGAAACTAACACGATTGCACACGAGTTTTTTAACATGCAAATTAGGTAAGCATTTTGTGAGCAAAAAAATTGCACATATGAAACTAACCTAATTTGCATGTTAAAAACCTCACGTGCAACTGCTCATATGAGCTTTTGTTTCACATGTGCATTTTATTAGATTGCTCATATGAGCAGTTGCTCACATGTTGCACACGTGAATATTATAGTTGACCAAAACAAAATGGCTGCTTTAAAAAAGGAATATTTTCCAAATTTAAATGAAAATCTTAAATAATTCAGTTGAAAATAAAATAACTGATACATCATGTTAAAAGAGTTATTCTTTAATTATTGTCAGTTAATTATGATTTTCATATGATTTTTTTTTTTATTTATTTAAACAATAATCATGATCATGACTAAAAACATAACATTACATTATAAAACTAATAGAGGGACTTGCAAGTTTAGTACACAATGAATGTCTTTGATTAATAAGTACTGTATTTCAAAAAGTTTAAAAAGGAAAAATCTTTATACATGTAGTACTTATTTTGAAGCAACCTGTATATATATTCCCATAAAGGACTTAAAATTGTAATATATTTCAAAATCTGACACAAAAATGAAAATAATGAAATAGAAATGATAACTTACAAATAATTAACCACAGCCACACTGGTTTTATCAGATTTCAACAATGCCTTTCTTCAAATAGCACAATATAGGACTTAACATTTTCCATATCCATCTCCCTTACCAAAAAGTGCTAACATGTTGCACATAAGATGCTTACGTTAGAAACTAACATGATTGCACACGAGTTTTTTAACATGCAAATTAGGTAAGCATTTTGTGAGCAAAAAAATTGCACATATGAAACTAACCTAATTTGCATGTTAAAAACCTCACGTGCAACTGCTCATATGAGCTTTTGTTTCACATGTGCATTTTATTAGATTGCTCATATGAGCAGTTGCTCACATGTTGCACACGTGAATATTATAGTTGACCAAAACAAAATGGCTGCTTTAAAAAAGGAATATTTTCCAAATTTAAATGAAAATCTTAAATAATTCAGTTGAAAATAAAATAACTGATACATCATGTTAAAAGAGTTATTCTTTAATTATTGTCAGTTAATTATGATTTTCATATGATTTTTTTTTTTATTTATTTAAACAATAATCATGATCATGACTAAAAACATAACATTACATTATAAAACTAATAGAGGGACTTGCAAGTTTAGTACACAATGAATGTCTTTGATTAATAAGTACTGTATTTCAAAAAGTTTAAAAAGGAAAAATCTTTATACATGTAGTACTTATTTTGAAGCAACCTGTATATATATTCCCATAAAGGACTTAAAATTGTAATATATCTCAAAATCTGACACAAAAATGAAAATAATGAAATAGAAATGATAACTTACAAATAATTAACCACAGCAACACTGGTTTTATCAGATTTCAACAATGCCTTTCTTCAAATAGCACAATATAGGACTTAACATTTTCCATATCCATCTACCTCCATTTATTGCATGCTTTTCATGAATTTGAATTTACAGGAAGTACATGACTGGGCATGTCATTTTTAAAAAGCTCATATGAGCAATGATGTAGGTTAGTTTTGAATGGTTAGAAGAATGGAAAAACTTTTCAAAGTACAAAACTAACATAAAACTAACATGGATGATAAAAGCTCACCTGAGGTTTGAATTGCACATGGGAGCATTATGTTAGATTTTTGTGGGCACATATGAACTACCAAACTGCACATATGAGCAACCTGATTTGCATACAATTCTTACTTGCATCTCACGTGTTTCACATGTGAAACTTATGTGCTTTTGTTAGCAATTTCTGTACGGGTAGGTAAATGTGTAGGAGGATTTATAAGACTTTAAAAACAAACTATATATTTATGCTATAGATAGGATTGGGTTACACAATTAAAGAAAGAATTATTTCCATTTTGTCCCCATGTTGGAGGTCTGTGTCCAAAGTCAACTTGTTATACTGACTTGAGAAAAAGTTGTTTTCTAGTTTCATTTAGCCTTGCTTGATTCATCACTAAGATCTAGCAAGGATCTCTTATCAGAATTGGTTGTACAGCTTGTTTCTGATTGAATTTGGCTAAGTCAAATAAGAAATCAACTATGTATTCCTTCATAATGGTGACTAAGGGAAATAACTCAAACTACATCTATATCTATATCTATAAAGTGCCTAGAAAATCAACCTAACGATGTTAGAGTAGATTTGATTCGTAACTTCCTCCCCGGCGCCGGGGCTGGAACCTGTACTTTTTATTTCTAATTTCTACGACAACACCGCCTAGCATTGCGCAGAGACCTTATCCCCTATATTATATATCAGTCACAATCTATCTGTGTATTGGATTTAAAGAAGGTTATGCAGTAAATAAAAATTTGTTTTAGTTTCTTCTCTTATTTTGTATACACTCCATTCATTAAATTTAAGGAGTTCAGTATGTGTTCTAAAGATATGTGATGAAAATTATCTTCCTTCATGGTACGTATCTGATTTGATATACCGGTATGTTTTGAAGTACATCATATTTCTGATTCAGTTTAAAACAAACTAACAAAACATCCCCTAAAAATTCATCTGATCATAACTGTACATGATGTATGGGAAGAAAAACACATTTTACAATTAGTTACATGTTTCTGTTTGCTATTACTTTTTTTCTTTTTTGATAAAAAATGTTCAATTAATTGAGTGTGTCAGAGCCAACCAAATTAAAGTACATCATTACATGTGTGGTCCCCACCCAGATTTTTTACTTTAATTGATTCATCAATTTTTATAGTTTTTCAGATAATTTGGTCAAGACAATATCTGACACATAATGATGTATTTAGTAACTGATGTTTACTATACAAAATCAATAATCAAGTATGACTGTTAATTTTAAGGTCATTAATTTTCTAAAGTTGGATTCTTAGTTATAATTAAATCATTAAATAAATTGACCCAAATCATCAAAATAAACATAATTTTGGGGGGACGATTATCAATTGAAAAATATACTGTTAAATTGTGTTTTCATTCTTCCAATGACCACTCAATCATATCATTTTTGAAAACAGTTGAGGTAGGTCCCTTTTTCTTTTAGAAAATCCTGAATCAACCTACTGTTTATTTACATGAATGTAATGTGAAGTAAGTTTGTCTCATTTCTAGTTTTTCAAATCATATAAAGTTAACATATGTATTAAAGTGGCCATAGAAAAAAATGATGATTATGATATCCTTCTTCAACAACTTATATAGTTTATACTTACTACCAAATATAATGGTAGGGTCTATCATCTGACAACGGTCACCAACATATTTCTTTGGACACCTGAAAATCATACAACAAACAGAATAAGAGACCAAACATCTTTAGAAAATAAATAGTTTTTTTTATGTACCAGTAGTAAAATGTTCACTGACAGTTTGTACAAGTTCTGCTGATGGTAGTAACTTACATAGGGAAACATGCTTCCCATTCAGGATAAAAGATGTCTGACCCGTTAGATGAAGTGCAGCAATGTATCCCCTTTAGATGAAGTGCAGCAATCATGGCTCTTCTCTACTTTGTTATTCCTTTTCCTCATATCTCATGTTATGCTTTTGAAATATACTATCTTTTTTTTTATTATATCTAAATTTATATTTTGTTTGTCCTGTTTCTTTTCAAGTAATGGTTGAACTCTAAGGGTTAATTATGGGTATCAATTGACTGAACCTTCAATCTCCTGTTCTCAAAAAAATTGCTTTCCCCATAGTGAAAGTCTCATTTTTGCGTCTGTCCAAAGTCAGGAGCCTCTGGCCTTTGTTAATCTTGTATTATTTTTAACTTTAATTTCTTGTGTATAATTTAGAGTTTAGTATGGCGTTCATTATCACTGAAGTAGTATATATATTTATTTAGGGACCAGCTGTAGGAAGCCTCCGGGTGCGGGAATTTCTCGCTGCATTGAAGACCTATTGGTGACCATCTGCTGTTGTCTGTTATATGGTCTGGTTGTTGTCACCTTGACACATTGCCCATTTCCATTCTCATTTTTATTATGAAAATACTTACGCACACTGTATGGTCCTGTACTCTACATATGTGGCAAAGCATGATCCACCGTTTAGACATGCTGTCTGAAATGTTTCGTTCTCTGTACATGATAATCTGTGATTCTCTGGTATTGTAGAGTTTTCACTAGGTCCAGGTGTAGTTACTGGTGGTGATGGTTGAGAAGGAGTTCTACCACAGCCCTCTGAAAATAAGTCAAAAATACTATTATAACATTCCACTTGAATCGATCAACCATAAATTAAAACATTTGTGTAATACATCATATTGCTACCAAAAATTTATTAAGAATGTATTGTTAAATGTTATATGGGGTATTATTTATAAGGACTTCATTTGAATAGGGCAATGGTCAAATCCTTCATATACTATGTCCATTAAAAATTGACTACTGTGGATTTCTTTTATTTTCATGGATACCAATTTTCTTGTTTTTTGGTGGTAATATTATTTGTAATTTAATTTTGTGGTTTTACCAGCTAGCATATAATCCTTTAGAAAATGTGTACTTTGTAGAACATTTAAAATATGAAAATTAGTATCAATTGTCAAATGAATTTCACAGTATATCATGTTTTGTTATAAGCAAGGAAACTTATATTTTCTTTATAAATGGTGTCATCATGTGCAGCCAGAAATAGGGCCATAAATTTCATTACCCCCTTTTAAAATCAACATAATTTATGGTAACACTACATTTATGTCTTAATAAATATATTCTATATACATTTACTGACACATTTAAATTTAAAAAATAAAAATCATTATAGAAAACCTTGAATTCTAAGTTTTTCTTTAAAAAGCAATTTTACCATAAATGACCTTTTTATAACAAGAATAAAAGAAGTAATAATGGTATAAAAGTTTAAAAAAGATCAGAGAATTTTTCTTTTTGTACAAAAAAAGTTGTCAGTGAACCCCTGGAAAATTAACTAGTTATTCAAGTAAGTTGTATACCTTGTTCAGGACAATTTTGGAGAATTAAGCCAAATAAACCTGTCGTGTAATATTTTAAACATCAGAGAAATTCTCAAAATAAAAGAAACATTGTTATTTTTAAATTCCAAATTATTTTATCATGATTGTAAAAAAGACTATGAACAATTGTTACTTCTGGAACAACGAAAAAGTCACAATAACATGAGAGCTTAACTAAACCTATAAATCATTGAATTAATTTAATTTTCACAAAAATAGTCTAAACAATATTTTATCATTAAATATATGACCAATATATATATATATACATATGTAAATCTACCAAAGTCTATATCACATAAAATGTCTTACCTATAAAGGGGTTACAGTTAATACCAATACCTCTTCCAGCACAAAATAAAACTTCCTCAAAAAATATTAATATCCAAAAGCTTATATAATCATAAAAATTCTTCATTTTTATTAATTTCAAAAATATTTTCCAGATTCCAAACTACCATAGTATATATAGCAAAGTATTGCCTACATCTAACTGACTTAATTCTCTATAGTCATGATCATAAATGGGCCATGGAAAAAAATCATTTGCATGAATGAGCAAATATTCTCATGAATCAGCAATCAATATATTGAAACTGATCAAAACATCAAAATCATTTTCACGTCAATTTGGCTGAATGAAATCGAATTAACACCTAATGTTAAGTATTTACTCTTACAAAAGAGCTTAGGTAATCAATTGTAAAAATCTTGTAAATAACTTTTAGAGTATATTTACTAATAAAACAAATAACAGTGGAAGGTTTTAAAAATTTTATACATTTTTGTGGTTTCAAAAAAAATGTAGATTGTTGTGGAATTTCTAAACACATTGATAAAAAGGCCCATAATGATCCCATTGAGTATCTATGATCTAGTTTGTGACAGGAAGAAAAATATGTCGAGTTTATGTGGTTTTCACATACTTTGGTATAATATAACAATATTTAAATTTTGCTAAAAAACATTCTTGATGACACTTATGGTTGGCATCAGGCAGTTTTGAATCATGCAATAATCAAATTTCCTTATGTCTTGAAATGATAATTTTATAATTAATATAAAAAGGAAGATTTGGTATTATTGCCAATGAGACCAAATGACACAGAAATTAAAAACTATAGGTCACTGTACTGCCTTAAACAATGAGCAAAGCCCATACCCCATAGTCAGCTACTGTAGATTCATTTTTTTCCGTAGGTATCAATTTTCGTGGATTGAAGAAAATTTGAATGTTCGTGGCTATTTAATATAGTGGTTTCAGCAAAATCTGCATTCACACCTTTAGAAAATTTGAAATTCGTTGAAATATTTCCCTGTTCCCTTGTACCCACGAAAATTGGTATCCAACAAATATTAATGAATCCACTGTACAAAAGACCCGAAATGACAATGTAAAACAAGTCAATCGAGAAATCTAACTAAGCCTTTTAAAAAAAAAATCCCCCCTTATTTTACTTTTCTTTTTTTTTATATTAATTTTGTATTTACATTGTGATATAGATCAAATTTATTCTTTTTTCGGTGCATGTTTACATGTTTTGTTAATATGTCTTTTTATAGATATTTCATAGTGTGTCTTTCTATGTTTCTAGGTTGTGAGGTTATACTATTATTTCAGGTTAGGGTGAAGGGTTGGCATCTGTTAAAACATTCAAACCCGCTGCATTTGTTAGCACCTATCCGAAGTCAGGAGACTGTTCAGTGGTTCTCCTTTGTTGATGTGCTTCATAAGTGTTACTCAATTTTTTTAAAATAGGTTAAACTGTTGGTTTTCCAGTGAATGGTTTTACACTAATAATTTTTGGGGCCTTTAAGCTTTCTGTTTGATGTGAGCCAAGGCTCTGTGACTCTGTGTTGAAGGCCATACTTTAACCTATAATGGTTTACTTTTTACATAATTGTAACTTGGATGGAGAATTGTTTCATTGCCACTCATACCAAATCTTCTTTATCAATTATAAAGGAAAACTAATCAGGGACTCGATCATGTCTTAAACAAACCAAGTTCATCAAATGTAACAAAGGTTCAAATATAGAATATAAGGGTCATATGTGACTAGCATCATCAAAGTACTTTACAGGAGGAGTATGCCAACCCTTAAGTATCTGTTTTTGATGGAAGTTTTTATTGTTTTGCCTTTCATTCTGATCAACCAACTTGCAGAATTGACTAACTGGATATATTTTTTATTTGTTCTCATACTGAATATGCATAAAATTGAGAAAGGAAATGGGTAATGTGTCAAAGCGACAACAACCCGACCATAGAGCAGACAACAGCCGCATGTAAACTTGTCACTTGACAATATTTCTTAGCCCATCTAATTACTTTGCAGCTAATTTCAAAGAAAACTTCTATCTTACTTTACTACTTGTACATTCAGATTTTAGGAGGATTGTTTTAAATACAATTTACTACAAGGTGACTTTCAGTTTAAAGTTTAATGATTAATTTCCGAAAGTGCTTAAATAATACTTTATTATCCTGGGAATATGAATGTCACTGCCCTTTTCCCAGATAAGTTTTTCACCTATATCATACCTTTTAGAAACACCCATTTAATGATAATACAGCCTAAATTTTAAAAATTTGATTGTATGTTACATAACTTGGTGAAATATTGCATTGAAGGATGGAGGAAGGTTTAATAATGCCGCCCATGCACTAATTTTTTTTTTTTTTACTAATGCAAATATTAATTATTAAAGGCGAAAAGATGACCGTTTTTAATAATGTGCAAAAGTGCAATTGATCATTTTATTAACATATGTGGTAATTGGTAGAATCCAGTATGATGACATTAAGTAAATAAATAATTTTTTTTGTAGGATGACAAATTTTGTTTATACAGTAATCAGTTTCATATAATTTTTTAATTCTATATTTAAAAACTATATACGTATTTAAGCTAAACTAATTTGACATTTAATGAGAGCAAAGTGTCTCATTGGCAATCTTACCACATCTCCTTATCTTTATATAGAAAAGTTGAACATTACTGCAAGAATTATTCTTCAAAATAAAGAAAAAGTGCAAGGTAAGTTTTATAATTCTGTCAATTTCTTTACAAAAAATTTGAAGACAACTTTTACATGGATTTGTCATAAACTTAAATTCTCATCTAGACTTGTCTTGATTTTATAAATGGTTATTAAACGAGATGGGGGTGCTATAACATGCCCCAACAAAGTGATTACATATAGATAGGTAAAAATGGACAGGGCTGCATTCAATATCATAGCAGCTACATAGGGCTACATAAATTTTTGACTACTGAACGTGTAGCTATAGCCAAGCTGCTAAATAGGTCTAGATAGCAGCTAGGCTAGCTTCACATTCAGTAGTCAAAAACCTATGTAGCCCTATGTAGCTGCTACAATATTGAAAGCAACCCTGGTAAAAACATTTAACCATAACTTTGTTGCATAGGGTATAATTACATAATATTTGTCATATTATATTACCTGTGAATATTAAAACATAGAATCCAAGTATTATAACCAAGGGTAAATTCTTAATCATTCTTCAACTCATGTGTCTAGTTTGGGTTTCAGCCTTTCTGAAAAATAAAAAAAAATACATATCAACACTATATTCCTTATACAATTGAAAAATACTTAAATCCATTAATAGATTTTAGACCTAGACTGTTTTCTCTAAAATTACTTATAAACCAATTGCCTGAGAAAATTTGAAAAAAATGCTTGCAGAAATATAATTTGCTTGTTCATAGTCAATCATCTACTAGGTTGCTGCTAGCTAGAATCTCGGAATGTAATACTGTATTTAATTTGAAATTATTACAAGTCTGTTATCAATGCAATAATGCAATCAGGTGAATTCCCCAATAAGAATTAAAAGAACCCCAACTCTGAATTTGAAGTGAAATTTTCCAAGAGAATATTTACTGCATACTGTTAGTATAGTCCTGTTTTTCATTATCTTTCTCATGTCCATTTGTACTGAAAAGTTGATTCAGTACAAGTCTAAATTTTCCAATATCAGATAAGGATGCAGTCAGATGGATAAATCTAAGTAAATATTGAACTCCAAAACTGCTGGTATAAGTGGTTTTTTACTGGATTGATTAATGTTGAAAAGATAGGATTGAAAATGGGAGTGATTGAAGACTGATGGGATGTTAGTCATTTACACATAGCTAGATTCCAGATAATCTGTCATTGACTAAACTTGTTGTAGGCAGCAGAAGTGGATTTTTTCAAGCAAATCAGAAAAATAAAAAAAAGTATACATTTCTTGACAAATCAACAAAAAAGGTGTTTTGAATTTTTATATTCTTTGTATGGGAGGGGAGCATAAACATCATATTCACTCTCCCAAAATCACATAATACCTTTGACAATCATAGTTATTATTAGATATTACAGTGACTTGACTGTAAGTGTTGCTCTCCAACTATTGAAATCTGATCAGAGCAATTTGGTCAGAACTTTGAATAAGTTACAGTAGGTGAAGAGCAACACTAACAGTCAAGTCACATTAATTATTTGTTTGCCTCTTGAGCCTCAACAGCCTTTGTTTTCAGTTTTTGTTTAGAACAAGTTAAGAAAAGAGCTTGAACCATTCTCAAACCAAACTGGATATTAATAGGAGGCTTTTCTTAAGTTAAATTGTGGCAAGCATGCTGCATGCAAACCTCTTAAATACTTTAAATTCAGTGCATTAAAGTTATTATTGAGATTTTTTTAAGAATATATAGACTTGAACTGTGAGATCAATTATTGTGTTTTCAGGAAAATCAGAATATATATATTGGCTGTTTTCTGCTCTTAGGTCAGGTTGTTTCTTTGACATATTCCCATTTCCATTCTCAATTTTATGCATCAAATTTATATACAGGCCAACTATAAAAAAACACAAGAATGTAATTTCACATTTCTCTGGAAAACAACTGCAATCAATCCCAACATAAATTCTTAGGGTCAATGCATGCATTGTTATGAAATTTTACTGCTGAATTTATTCATGAACATGACTCAATTTTGAGTTGGCAAAATGATAAGTAAGTACTTATACCCCTAATGAATGTTTAATACATAAGATGTGGTATTGATTGCCAATAAAAACAACTATCTACCAGAGACTAAATGACTTGGATGTGTGCAATCAGGTTGCTCTACAGCCTTCAAGAATGAGCAAAAGCAATTTTTAATGCGAAAACTTGAGGCTTGATTTGTGTACAAAAACTACAAACAAAATATATGATCTGTATAACAAACAACAACCACTGAATAACAAGCTCCTGACCAGGGACAGACACATACATAGTATGGCAATCTTAAACATGTTTGTGTCTAATCTGGGACAGTGGCACAACAACACAACATAGGAAAAAACTATGAAAATCAGTTGAAAAAGGATTGACACATCAGATTGATAAAAAAGCAGAACAAACAACTAACAAATACACTATAAAAGACACAATCATACCACATCTTCTTTTTTTCTACAAAGTACCGGTAGTATATAAAGAGTACATGCAGGTACTGAAAGCTAAATCCAAGCAAAAACAACTACCAGTAATAAACAAATCAATTATCACAGACACATTCTAGGGGTTTAGTGTAAAGGCCAAATAGTCTTCTCTGTAGTTAATTTGTGAGGGTTGGTTGCTTTTTTGTTAATTAACATTTAACCCTACAAATCACTTATATATTCATATTTTCGAATTATTGAAAATAGACCCATACATATTGTGAATTTCCCTTTCCCAATAATTATCTTTGTCCATATATAAGTCAGAGAAATGAGTACAGGATGAGTGAAAAGTTTTAACTTTATTCATGAAAAAAATGCTATCTTTAATACTATAATCCTGATAAAATCTACATGTTTGGCATATAGCTAGACTTGCTACATGTCCCTTCCTAATTATTATTATTTTTTCAATTTTGCCCCTTTAATAATTTTACTGCTATAACTAGGAGATTACAATTATACTGACATCTGCAGGAGGAAGGGCAATCAGTAGGCTGGCACTTATCAGTAAACATATAAATTAGTAAGAGAGAAATATTAGAAAGGGAATTGTAGCAAGTCTAGCATATAGCTTATAAAGATAGACCCCTGTCTATTGTAATAGTCTGTATGGTTGACTTGTAGCTGATTTGGGATTATTTTGGGTCTTAGGTCGCTTACTTATTGATGTTAAAACAGCCCACATCATTCTTAACTTTAATAACATTAATAAACCTTGATCATACAGTCATCAGATCACAAGAATTCGATATTCCCAATGTTGAGACTCAATGCTCATAAAACCTTTCATCAGGTATTTCAATAAATTAACAGAGTTACCTATGAGAAATCAATGCCATAAAACCTGTTGGTAATCTTTTTTATTTGACATGAAATCTACAAGTGCTAAAATTATACTACTGTGGTTACATGCTATTCAAAAGCAAACATTCCAACCACCCACACTTATACAGAAGTTTTATGAATGAAATTAGTAGTAAGGCCAATATGCTTTAATTCTTAGATTATCAGCCTATAATTTACCCAGATTTTAGCCTTTATTCAGAACAAACAGCTACGTTATTTAGGATGGAGATAAAAAGTTACTAAATAAGTAGCTTTATATTTACAAAATATACTTTTACTTAAAGGAAGATGGGAAGTAATCTATTTGAGCTGACCTCAAATTATATATATTGATACAAAAAGCAATGGCAATGCATATTTCCATTAATATAAAATAATATTAATTGATAAATTCACTTCTCAGATAACTAGAGTTATCTCCCATATCAATACGGGGATAAACTCAACAACCCTTTTCACCGTTTTGGGTGATTAATTCAAAAATATGAATATATAAGTGATTTCCCCCCTCTTGTCAGATTAATTTTTAGCAAATAATATAATTGTGGCCTAACTGTTGATTATATTTTGCAATCTGGGAACTGATCTGTAAACTTTGTTATTTGTCTCATTACAAATTTCCTTCCCCTTCCAGCAATAAATCTATATTTTATATTGTATTAACCTTTACAGACTGTGGAATTAGCATACTTAGGTGGAATAAACATTACAGGTACATATAGAATTGGCCTGAGGTAATATAGGTGCAATCTATATCAAACAGATAGGATGGGTATGCAAAGCAATGCTCATTCATATTCATCATAGGTGTTTTGAGTACAACATATAGAAACTACACGAGAACAGCATGTGTAAATTTTTCACTGACTGCATGATCAAAGCCTGAATTTTAGCAAAGTACTGATTCGGCAAAATTGACAAATCACATTTCCTTATTTTTATATATCCATGTCATTGAAACATTCACTTCATGAAACTTTAGGGTCCATGGGGAGAAAAACAGTTTCTTAGATACACAAATTCTTGGGTAGAATCCTCCTTAAAGGAGTTTCTGTTGCTTTTTACAGGGTTCATAAATGTACCAACAAAATAAAATGTCCAATGAAAAAATGTTCCAATCCAACTTACAGATTCCTTTCAATTGGCAGATTTTCCACCTCTTGTCAGAACTTTTGTATTCTGTTTTTTTTTCCTTTTCATGAAAATGTCTTTAATGCTGGGAAGAAGTTATAGTTAAAAATGATATTAAGAATATTGAAAGTAACGTTTTTGATATGTACAAAAGAAAATGGTGTAATGATTTAAACACAAATGATCGCAGTAAACTGCGTACCTATAGATTATTTAAACAAGAATATTATAAAGAACATTATTTAAGTGTTCATATGCCAGGAAAATATAAAAGCGCCTTTGCTAAATTTCGATGTGGTGTGGCGCTGATTAGAATTGAAACAGGCAGATATGAAGGGGTTTTAAGTGAAAATAGATTTTGTTTTAATGATTCATGTATGCAACAGAAACTCATTGAAGATGAGAAACATGTTTTACTCAAATGCCCTATATATTCACATGCAAGACAAGAGGTTTTTACTAGAGCAGTTTCTTTTAATTTTGGTTTTTTAGACTTAAATGATGATGAAAAATTTATATTTTTATTTACAAATGAAAATTTGTGCTTTTATTCTGCCAAAATCTGCCATGATATTTTAATTCTAAGGAAGAATGTTTTATATAGATAAAAATGTTTTGTGTTGTATTTTTATCGAGCTGTCCTTTTTTTTTTATGTAAAAGTCTCTCATAACTCTTTTGAGAGTGGCTCTCGAATGTTTTTAAGATTGTTTTGTACTTTTAATTAAAACATGTTGTATATATTGTATTCATGTTTGTATTGTACATGTAGAGAGGTAAGACTATAATAAAATATTTGATTTGATTTGATTTTATACCAAATTTCTGAGTTATACATTAAAATTGGTTTGATTAAAGATTCAAATAGTTTTTTATGTATATTTATAGGTATATTTTCTATATTATTCAAATATTTAAACGAACTGAATAGAACTTTTGTGCCTTTTTTTGATAGTTCCATATGTGATGTATGGAATTTACCAGAAGCCTCTATAATATTACCTAAATATTTATATTTTAATACTTTTCTAATTTATAACCATCCAAAGTAAACTCTGCTTTAGTGTATGGTATGTTTTTTTGTTGAAATACTATCACTTTAGTTTAGTATTTCAACAAAAAAACATTGTATAAGAAACCAACAATTTATAATAATTGATAAATTCACTTCTCAGATAACTAGAGTTATCTCCCATTTCATTGCAGGATAAGTTCATTTATAAATGTACAGTTATGTTTTACAATATCTTTGTGGCAAATGTCAATTAGTCTAGACATCTTACTGTCTTGAAAAAAAACAATCACTGCTAAAACTAAATAATGATGTACAAAAGCAAAAGATTAGCATGCATAAATTAAATGATTGAAATAAAAATTCAAATATGGTTCCTTCTACAAGAAACCCATCAAATACATGCAGCTTTACACATTTTCATTTTGAATACTGTTTTGTTTTTAACCAACTATAGGCTTGTTATATTATAAATTTACAAAATCAATGTCTGTTTCATAATCCAAGCTGAAATAATGTCTGCCATTAAGTATTCCTCTTAATGTGAATATGATGTGCCTTTCAAAGAGACAGCTTCCACTATCTAATGTGGTTAACATGTATATGCTTGTATAAGTTAGATCAAAATACTCTAACAGATTCTCTCATTTTTCATTTTCCACTAAAACAAGATAACAAACTGTTTTCTAATATCTTGAAATGATGCAACTTATATGGATTGGATTAATAGTAAACCCTACTTAATCATTGATAAAATGTAAACTTTGTTGTTCAGAGAGTTAAAGTTTTGTGGTAAAATAGATTTTGTGAAGATACATTTTTGTGGTTTCAGTTTGAGAAATAAATATTTTTTAATGATTAATTATTAGTTGAGGTTTTAAATTTCAAATTAAATATTTATCTATAAACAGACAAAAATTAAAACTTCAACAATTGTTTAAAAAAGTAAATAAAATTTAGGTATATAATTGAAAAATACATCAGGTGATAGAAACGATGCTAGACTTGTTTTGCAAAACATCCAGTGGCAACTATTTCATGCATATCCAGGACAAGGATTTACATAAAAACGTGATAAAAAAATGCTGGAAAACAACAAGCAATCAAGGAAATGGCTCTCTTTTTTTCTTTAAGTACAAAAGTGATGTGCAGGACACAAATCAGGCAAAGTTTTATTCATAAGGGTCAAAGATCAAAGTTGAGGCCAGAGTGACTTGACCTCTGTATAAGAGACACCTATCGCTCAAGATGCAATTGCATACCAAGTTTGTTTGACCTAAGTTTTACAGTTCAAAAGTAATGAACCTGACATGAATACTTTGATAAGGATCAATTTTCAAATGTCAAGGTCAAGGTAAGAATTAACTGATATGGAATATAACAGCTCCCCATCTGGGTCCATGATGAATCAGCATTCCCAATTTGATCAACCTAACTTCCATGGTTCAAAAGGAGTAGGTCCGGTAAGACCCGTTTTTGGCCCCAAAATATAGCAGTTTTACAAAATTGTTAAAATGTAAACGTTAAGTTATTTATTGGACAGTAGAATGCTTCTGCTACATTAATATGGGCTGTTTTTGACAATAAAATGCACATATATCGGATACTAGCACCATTAAGTCATGCTAAATTACTGAAATCTTCACAATTCTAGCATTTTAGTTAAATTTTAGACGGTTTTCGTGTAAAACGAAAGTGGCTGCATTCGTGTTCATCCTTAATATTGAAAAGTAAGTTGTATTTTATGATAATACATAACATATATAAAGGTTGAGGATGATCACGGATGCGGCCACTTTCATTTTTGACAAAAACCATCTGAAAAGTGACATTTTTCGGCATATTTGGTAGATTTTTCATATATAAGCTTGAATCGGATCGTTTTTAATGACTAAATCAGTTAAAATCTTTCACATAAACTAATTGATTCAAATGAAATAGACACTTAAGTGTTTAAAAAGTGGTCAAAATCTTTCGTCAGATGAACCTGAAATTTGAGACCAAAATCGGTCCTTACCGGACCTACTCCTTTATGTGCCAGACATGAAGCCTAATTGACAAACAGGCAAGACTGACAAGGTGATTCCTTTGTATTATATACCCTTCCAATTTTGTTTGCAAGGGGCACAACAATGATAAAAAGGAACACTTCACAAGAAATAAATTATGTTATCTTGGTGTAATCAGGCTATACAGAATTTGACAAAGAGAGTTGAAAATGCACCCACGGCACAGAATTTTTTATAAGGTTGTAAATTCTTCAACAAAAAGTGAAATAGAAACTAACAAAAAGTACCAGTGAATGAAGGGTACATGTTAAGAGTTAATGATAACCTTACCATTTGGACAAGCTTTCCCATGACCAATGGAATGAGTAATGCATAAAGTTTTGGGGAAAATATTCAGCTGACCCCAAATATTGAGCACTTATTTAACCAATAATCAGAAATTTTCATTTTTTGTATACACCTGCAGAAACTAATTACCCTAAATCCCCTGAGTATAATTCAAAAGATTGATGTGCAATTCATATTCAAATTCTAACTAATAAACACAACTTTCTTTTTTTTTTCAATTATTGTTATTTTTCAAATTATAAAGAAAACAGTGTGTTCATCAATAATATCATATCTTCAATAAAAGACTGCAAGTCCCATATGATTTTAAAATATTTCCTTTTTATAGGAGATTGAATATGAAATTAGTCTGAAGATACTTTCCATATGGCATCTTCTTAAGTTGGAGTAGGTTAGATATTTTATGGATTGTAGAAAATGTGACATTTTAAGGATATTTTTATACATGAATAATAGATAGTCTAAACAATGTACTGAGTTCCTTACCCATTCATCTTCTGGAATATTGAAAACTTTCTTTCTTCATTTTAACTTTTCAAATATTCAACTTATGATCATAATAATTGAGACAAAATCAGGTTTCCTTGACCATACAATCCCTTAATATAAGCTGAAATCTCTCTTTGCAAGGGAAAACCCCTTTTTTTTCAAGATTTTGAGAAATCGAGGAAACACTAAATTGTACTATAGATGTTAATGAAGAGCATTTATATCCAATAAATATAGATTTGCTTGTTCTGTCAATGGACAAATGATAAAGCAGAAGATTACAACATCTTTTTGAAGTAATAATAGATTTCTTATAATCTAGCTGACTAGTTCCCATTCTGAACAAACATTCAGTTCTCTTAAAATTACACCATGGAAGTAAAAATTAGTCCACATCAAATGATTCAAAATCAGATGAATATCAATGTTTTGCAACAAAATTTGTGAAAAAAGTTTTGGTTGCTTTTTGGTTCTTTCTGTGAGAAATACATGTATTTATATGATTCCTGACCGCCATCTTTCTTGTGTTTTGTTTAATACCAAATGATTTAAGAAGCAATGGTTTTTTAAGACAGTTATTTTTGTTAGGGGACTCTTATTAATAAGTTACATATATTTAAGGTCATTTTCTATGCAAAATGTTATAAGAAAGTCATTTAGGAAATACTGCAAAGAATAGTGGTGGCAGGTTATTATAGTTTACTTAGGTATATAAGAAGAGAATTGTTTGCAAACCTGTTCAGGTATATGTTTATCAAATTAAGATAATATAAGTTTTGCTCCTTTGATATAGCCAAAAAGGGAAGTTAAGTTTTTTCCACTAATGAAATTGATATGCAGCAGTTGGGTCCAGTTCATAATATAACAGAATAAATTTCCACTCATAGAAACGCTACAGTATATATGCTCCATCACTTTTATACAAAAGATTAGTTCACATCATATTTCACACAAAAATATCTTGAACTGAATGTCATCCTACTTTGTATTAAGGTTAAAAAAAACAATTACTGTACAGTCCTTGCAATATTAGACCGAAGATGGATTTTCAAAATAATCTAATTAGTTAAAAGCATTCCTACCTTAAGTGAAAAAGTACATTCCAGTTACACATTTATATATCAATTATACAAGTATCTCTAGTTCTTATTTGGATATATGCTAACCAAGCAAGCAGCGAGAAGATGAATTTAATTACTATGTGTCTATCACATACAATAAAGCGTAGTACTATGAATATTGCGCATCACTGGACAGTATTATAATGCCTATTAATAATTCAAGCAAAAAGGTAAATACGGCAAATGTTTCTATGTATATTAATGCCAACTTTTATTTGTTATTTAAGGACCAAAATCAATTTATAGTCTTCCGAATTGTTATAATTTTCAGGGGAAGAGCTAATAGAATTATTGAGTAAATATTTAATAGCATTATACCATTTTCTAGCAAACCATATGTGCAAGGCTTTTTATTCTATGCTTTGATATCATGCAAGGAATCAAGTTTCAGTGTTAGGAACAAGCTAGAATTCACAACTATTTGGTCAAAGAATATAGTTTTAACTAAGCTATTATCAAAACAAAAATGTGCATAGTCCAGTGTTTTAATACCTAATTTTAAGCTACTTGAAGATGACAATATGAATCGTTACATGATGCACAGGTATTTACTTTATCAATGCTTGGTCAGGGGTGGATTTTCATAAAAAAGGGGGGATGTTCCAAACAAATGTTCTACAATACTTTGCATTAAGATTAAAATAACAATTATACAATCATTACAATATAAGGCCGACAAATTTTTAAAAAAAATGTATCGATCGTCCAAAAAAAATATAACAACCAAAAACAAATTATTTTTTTCTTTGGGCAATACTACAAAATTTGGGTCAGGTGAAGGACCAAGTGAACTTAAAAAGAATAAGCAGTTTTATTACTGAGTCAGGTATTGTATTTCAAAAAAATTTTGGTTAAGGAAACAACTAAATGATAATTTTAGTTTACTTGTAGTGCAGCCCTTTTTAAAGAGTAGTTTTTGAAAGTCTTACAGTGACTTGACTGCTAGTGTTGCTATCCAACTATTGCAACTCATTCAAAATTCTGACCAAATTGCAATTTGTTTTATAAAATCAAACTGTTCAACTGGTCAAAATTTTGAACAAACTGTTCAGTCAAAATGTGAAAGTGCAAGGTGATAAAATAAAATATACCTATACTATCCTATGAGACTTTAACTCCACTTTAATGTTGATGTGACAAAATTAGTTGAACAGTTGGCCCCAGACCAGAATTAATGTTGTCCACGAATATAGTTCCCTTTAATTATAGTGTATTTTTTCTTTATTTTTTTTTCTTTATTTTTTTTCTTTATTTTTTTTTCTTTATTTTTTTTTCTTTCCCTTTCTCATACATTTCTTAGCCTTTCTGGGGTGGAAATGAAAGAAAAGAGCTAAAATAAACTTTTGGATGTTTTATTTTAACTGATTTTGATATGGAAAGAGTGATTAGGCCAGGTGCAAAAAGGTGATATTTACAGTTTTTGGAACATCTTTTGACTTGTCCATAGGGGTATGGATGTGTATTGGCTTAATTTGTAAACTACAGAGGTGCAATCTTTCTGAATTTTGGATATAGTTTTTGACTAGAACTGTACTTTACACACACAAAAAATTTGACAAAAAGATTAGGTGCAATATTTTTAATGAAACAAAACGTCATAAAGAACTAATAGAGAATTTAGTGTAATCTGTGGCCAGTTTGAATAGATATAGTCATTACCATGCAAAAGGTGAAGTGTAATTTTGAATTGCTATAAAAATGACTATAAAATATCTAAACAAACTGATAGACTAAATTTTCATATCAACAGTAGTGCGGAGTCTTATAGGATTGTAAGTATATCTTTATTTCATCACCTTGCACTTTCACAACTTGACTGTGATTTTCTACAGCTTTTTGATCAAATTCCTGACGAGTTCAACAGTTTGGTTTTAAAAAACAAATTGCAATTTGGTCAGAATAAGTTGCAATAGGTGGAGAGCAACACTAACAGTCAAGTCACTGTAATTAGAACCTGAAATTTTTCCTTTGATACTATTTCACCCTATCTGGGTAGCAAAACTTCTTTTTTCAAACATAGTAATAGACAAACATGTTTACTTTCTGCTATAATGTTACAGTTATTTATATAATATTTGATTTTATATGTATGCTTTACCATTTCTCTTTATTGCAGTATACAAGATCTACCTAGTCAAAAGGGGGAGTAACTCACATCAAAATCTAATTCACATCAAATACAGAATTTAAGAAAGGACTTCCTGAAAAGGGAAGCTAGAGCTGGGCAATCTGTAAGCCAAATATTGGCTAATATTATGCACTTTGAAAGTTCAATAATATATATTGCAAAGTCAATATTTGTTTCAATAAATTATTAAATATCACATAAAAATAAATCACTTGTTTAATTGATTTTCAAATTTTGAAAATAAGTTCATTAGTTCAATAACATTTAAAGCTTTTCTTTTGGAATAATAATATAAAATTGATTCCAAATTAAATTTCAACTGATCACATCTTGAATTGTTTTTTAACTTAATTATTTTGGTAATTTTGTTCATCTTATTATTATATAAACAGGTATTCTTTAATTTTGGTGAAATAAAAAAAATATTATAAGTTCTACAAATCAATGTAATATCTTCTTCTTTTTTTTTACATGCAAAATCCAATATCAGTCCTTAACAATTTTTTGTAGAAGTATATTGATAAACACATACCTTAAAATCATGTATGAATGAAAGTAAAACATATTTTTTGTTTATGAATACTACCTTTGAGGGGATAGGAAACACTTTATAACTTCCGTATACTTTTTAAGTAGTGCACGCTTACACAAGTGTTTAGGTGATGGGATAGGAACTTGAAAACTTTCATCTTCTTATAGGGATAAGCACAAAATTCATGGAAAAACCAATATAATGAAATACATTTTTCTTAAGCTACAGTTAAAAATTGCGAATAATTGAGTCAGCATCATTTGTTTTCACTAATTTCATTGTTTTTATAATTTTATAGGACCAATACAAGGACCTATCTAGATTTTAAAGTCACAACTACACGCTTGAGACTTATTATATTATATTCCCAAAACAAAAAGTCAACTTACATCAAGGAGCAATTACTCCTAGTATAGTTCTATAAGGAGTGGTCTGACATTTAATGAGTTTTGATGTAATTGAACAATGTGTAGATCTCATCATTATGTGACATTTCTACCCCTGTAAGAACTTACTGAATTTATGGCCGTTTTCAATATAAAAGACAAAACTTGCGTTAAACCACCATGTTCATTTTCTTGCCATATCATTTGGCAGGCAGGGTAATCAGACAATTTTTTAAAACTAAATAACCTAATGATGATTTTTATTTTTTTTTTTATTTCATTTTTGAGAGTACATATTAAAGCCTATGATTTACATCTGACATTGTAAGAGAAGCTTTAACGTGATACCATTCCAAATATAATAACAATGTTTTACAGAATTTCTAATTTACGAAATCTTATAACAGAAATTATGTCTAAAATTCAGTATGTTGCTTAATTTTGTATTATAATGGAGATAAATCTACTATTATTTATTTTAAGCTTGCTCTTTATTTCATTAGATCAACTATATATGTCACAAGGTTACCTCATTTTGTCAACAAAATAGGGTTAGAAGAAATAACTGATAATAAATACCTTTTTCTTTTCTGACTTTAACTATTTCCTGGTTGACGACCAGATAGATCTAAGACTAAATACAATTAATCTACACAAGGACTTTTCCACAAAAAAAATTAAACAGGGGTATCATTACCATAAACGTATATTTCCTGTATTTTGTTTAGATTGTGATCTACTATGTCTCGTTTTTTACAAGATAATGAAACTACCCTAAAGGTAATCCGTTTATCTTGCAATCATAATTAGGTCAAACCTAGCCTTTACTTCTTACGCTTTACATACTTATTTACCTATCAAATGATTTTTTACATGTAAAAACATACACATAAATCTTGGACTTATTTATTCAAATGTGTTATTTAATACTTTGAAACAAACCATCCTTGCTTACTCTCCCACTTAAATTCAGTTTTTGCTTACAGATGCCTTATTGTTATTATAATGACTGCCATAAGGAAATTAAGACTGTCCAATGATATGGGAATTTAGACTGTCCAATGATATAGTCATGTTAGAGTTGATCTATTAAAAGGATACTTTGGAAGGTACTAAATTTCATTTTATATTTTTTTCACCTTATTGTGGATGTAGATTCCTAAATCCATCCGTAATGCAGGTACTTCTTTTGTCAGGGGTTCAATTTTTCTTTTGGTGAAAATCCCCAAAAAATCCTATTAATTCATGCACAGCTTATAACATCCCTTACCAGTAGATGAGTTTAACACCAAATGTTTGGGAAGTCAAATATATACCATTTCTAGGAGCTACAAAACCGAAAAAGCCTTAAAAGAAAAGCCTATCAGTTTTCTGAGCTTGAAGGATTTGAATCCTTCTTTGTAGTTTAATTGCATAATTCATATACTGATCATTTTAAAAAATTCAAATTTTGCATGTATCATTAAAATCATGCCATTTAAAAAGCACTGGTTACGGGGCAGATGGTACAGCTAGTTTCTGTAAACAAAATAGATAATTATGGTATTTAACATGGCATTATCTCAAAACAAAAACAAAACTTTACCATCTCATTCTGGAAAAGAATGCTTAGCTAAGTCCTTTTTTCCTTTACAAAACTACAATTCCCAACTATATTGCAAACTGAACTTTTAACATCTAATAAAAGATGGTTGTATTATTTTAAAACCTTTTTCAAGCTGACTATTTTCACCACAGGAGAAGAAAGTATAAATAAATAATGTGTCCACTGAATCTGTAAAAAGATCAATTGATCTGAATTTCAATGAAAGGTCTGAATCAATGAAGTACACAGTTCATTCAATTTCTATGTCAATTTAACTTTTCTGTGGGTCAAGGTAATAATCATTTTAGACATGGCTCCAGATTAACCACAAAAAATGAAGTATCACTTTCCTCATTATATAACTATTATAATTCAAACATAATCTGGCTGGCCAAAGTTTAAAATGCTATATAAAACACCAGATTTATTACTTAAATCACAGTGGTAAAACTCAATAAAGGTGGTTTAACTGTTATATCAAAATACATGTAAAACTGTCTTATGGAGCTTATCTTCTGTTTACTTGTTTAGAGCTTGAAGTGAATGGAAATAGGGTATATATCAATGAGGCAGAAACCAAATGACAGATACATATATAACAAAAAGACATCTATAGGGCAACATACAGTCTCAACAATAGAAAGCTATTTATACCGAGTATGGCAAGCTCTAAATCTTCAAGTCAAGAAAATGAAATGCATTTATTAGAATCAGAACCAGTTTGGAAATCAACATTAATTCTCTAAATATAACAAGTATTTATATCCTGTGTATTTATATCATTTGTCACTTTGATGAGGAATGGTTCTTGTCCTCTGTAATGACAATTATCAATGAGGAGTGCATGGTTTCTTTTCAAACTCAAATCTTATAAGAAATAGTACTTTTTTCTAAATTCATTTTATTTTTAGGGTAGGGGTATTTGTGAGAGATAGCATTGCAGTAAATCAAAACAGAATATAAGGCCTATATCAAGCAAAATTATTAGTATACAGGAATATCATATTATATTGTTAGATTATAAATAAATAAACCTTTTTGAAGCTAGAAGCCTTGAACATTTATATAAAATTTTATTTATCAAAGAATCTATCTTGATGAAATACAACCTTAGGATAGACATTATCTTCAATCATTACAATCAAGATAAGACATGTGATGTTACCACTTGCTAATGATTTGTTGTACATTGAAGTTAAATTATTATCTAGGTAGTACTGAGTGGATACATTAAAATGTGTCCCCAATTCTTTAGGTTTAAGCTTGATCCTGTAAAATTTTCCTTTTGGATTTATTAGTGCTAATGAGGGCATTAGGCATCCAATTTTTCCCCCTATTCTGTTTTTTTTATTTTTAAATCCTGGCTGATAATGCCACCGATGTAGTAAATTTAGTGGAGTCTTTTGATTTCATTAATAATATTTAAACATTGTGTTATGAAGAGCATTGACCTATGGTATAAAAATATTATTAACTTTTTGTACATGTAACTTAGAGCCTTGACATATATGGTTAGAAAACACTGTAGACTTTATGTAATAAATAGCCTTGGCCTATATGGTATCACCTTTTGTTTTTATCATTAAAAGCAGTATTTTGACCTTACATTGTAACTATGGTAAACAAGAGATAAAGAACATAGACCAACAGGACAGCTACCTAACAACACACATTGAAATCTAGAGGTCAACAAATGGTCAAATTATAAGTCACCATAAGTTGTGAATAAATTTAAACAGGATCTTCAATCAACACCAAAATTCATTATAGGACAAAAAAAAACATGAGAGATACAAAATATAGACTGATACATTAGGTTGTGGCAAGGTCAAACAAGTTTTTGAGAACTGAACCTTCACACTTGTATTATTAATCAAAACATCTAAGATTGTATAATGTTGTTGGGTTTCCTACTCATGTAGTTTGACCTTATCATATCTTAAATCACAGTAATATCTATAGTTAACAAGCTATTATTTGAACTTGGAATTATTATTAATTATGTTATTTGCTTAATTTCTTGCGTTTGAAAATTTTTAATGAATTCCATGTTTATTCTGTATTATAATGTTCTGTGCCGCTGACAACACTTTCTTTTACAAATAAGATGGTATATTTTCAATAGAATGTACTGTGCTGTGCACAACACTGTCTATACAAAATACATTGTGTGGAAAGTGTTATGCACTGCTCAAAACATTATGATAAAATTGAGAAAGGAAATGGTGAATATGTCAAAGCGACAACCACCCGACCATAGAGCAAACAACAGCCGAAGGCAACCAATGGGTCTTCAATGTAGCGAGAATTCCCGCACCCGTAGGTGTCCTTCAGCTGGCCCCTAAAATATGCATAATAGTACAGTGATAATGGACGTCATACTAAACTCCGAATTATACACAAGAAACTAAAATTTAAAATCATACAAGACTAACAAAGGCCAGAGGCTCCTGACTTGGGACAGGCGCAAAATTGCGGCGGGGTTAAACATGTTTATGAGATCTCAACCCTCCCCCTATACCTCTAGCCAATGTAGAAAAGTAAAAGAATAACAATACGCACATTAAAATTCAGTTCAAGAGAAGTCCGAGTCTGATGTCAAAAGATGTAACAAAAGAAAATAAATAAAATGACAATAATACATAAATAACAACAGACTACTAGCAGTTAACTGACATGCCAGCTCCAGACCTCAATAAAACTGATTGAAAGATTATGTCTTCATCATATGAATACCAAAATAAACATGGAATTTATCAAAAATTTTAAACATAACCATTATGCAAATTCCATAATTTAAAATAATTCCAAGTTCAAATAATAGCTTGTTAGTAATGCATGTCTGAATATTGCACTTTTTCATTGATCTTTCTTGTTTCAAGAGAATTGATTATTTATAAAAGTTGCTAATTTTTTTTACATTTAATCGTTTGCTGAAAATAAATATCATGCTCTAAGCTTAAGCTTCATCAAAACTTTGAATTCTACAGCTACACCCTTTATCTAAAGGCTATTGAAATTTAAAAACAAATAGTAACAAATGATGCTTCATGTTTAATGCATTATCACTTAATTGTAATATATCATGTCAACACTTTATTTTGAGTGTCTCCCAAAGTTCAGACTGTATATAAAGACTTTAAGTTCTCCTCTCTTTTACAACTTTTTCTCCATACAAATCAAGTTAAGCACAAGAAGGGTAAATTTTGTTTTGTGAAACATTTCATGCTACATGGAGTTCAAACAATAATGATCTCACTGTCAAAGTATTCAAAACCTGAAGACAAGTTAACTTTAACACTTGAACTTTGATTAAAGGGTATCTTAACATTCAAGATATTGATTCATTAAATTCATTTACTAGTAAATGAATCAAACATACATACATAAGATCTTTTAGGACCAAAATTTAAACAGTAAATCTTTAATTAGGAACACAGATTTGTCTTTCATTTGTTAATTAGACTTAACAGTTAAAATGTTTACACCCAAAATAAAAGTTGGCCAGCATTCAATTCAGTTTTAAATAAATGCATTCTGAAAATGATCTATCTGTGTCGTTATTTATTTAACAGAATTTTAGCATCAGGACTGTCTGAGTACATATTTGAAAGGTTTCAATCTTTGGTACAATCATAGATGTTTAATACTTACATCTATGGTACAATGTAATTTGAATTGTCCAGTCAAGAATTTTATCAAGATGTAAAGAAATCTACCATGGCATGGCATAGGTTAGACTACCACTATTATAAAAATACATATTTACAAGTAACTATGTAAACAATTTATGTAATAACATTTCAAAAGCTTATATTAGCAAAGTTAAAATTTCCTCTCATTTACAACTTCATCGTAACATATTGAACATGCATATGTCATGGCTTAATGAAAGAGTAATAATAACCAATAACGTTTAGCAAAAAATGTTTGTTGAATCAATTTAAATGAAATATTAGATGCATCTTTTTAAAAAATGCTGATGCAAGCTTGGTTTTCATTCTTTACAAAGTTTGTCTGTCATTGAAGATATCATTTGTAAAGAAATGTTCAATAAAATCTAATAAGAATTCAGAAATCTTACCATTATACTGAAATCAATCAAATGTACAATGTATGTCCATGTCAATAGAAGATACTGCAGACTAATCACAAGATATCATTTTCTTACAACTAAACTGACAAGATTTCAAAAATGGTATTCTGTTCTGCACACTCAGTTAGAAATATCTGTCAAAACCTTTTTCTTCATACAACCAATCCAAAACCAAAATAATGTTTTCAGTAACTGACTGCTCAATTTATTAAGTTTCCCATTCAATGTTAAAAGGTCAGAATATATTTTTAAAGGAGCTGTCATATTTAACTGATGTCATTGTCTCATTGAACATCAACATCCTTGATACTGTAATATAAGTAGAGTTATCCCTCTTAATCATTCCAGACAAGCTTGTTTTAGTTCAGGTCAGCTAATGTATCTTTAATGATATGTACATGAATGTACATGTATACTTGTATTGACGATATTGGATACAGCTCAATTTGTAATAAACAGACAAATGATTTTTTTCAACATGCAAATGATTAGTTCCAAGGTCAAACTAAACCAAGTGTGATCAGCATCAAAATTATTTTCCTGATTGAAATCATCATAGAACCTGTTATTTTATTTACTGTTATTGATGAGGTACAATTTGTAGTTAACACATAGATAAACTATGATAACATAAAATGTCAAGTATTTCTAAATATTATACAAGAAATAACTGATTGAAATAAAATAGAAATCAGAAGATTAATGTAACTGATACTGTGAAGCTACTATCATTATCTTTTTCTACCAGTAGTTTTCTTGTTCAGCTCAACTACCTGTAGAGCATAGATGTTACAATTGTATAGTTTAAAGGAAACTTTGCAAAAATGACAAATTGATATAATGTTCAAAGTTGAATTGGCAATTTTTTTTAATTCGCAAAAAAATCAAATTTAAAACGTCCCAATATTGCCATATGATGTACTCATCATAACTTACATTTTAGAAATTTCAAATTAAACAACATTTTTCTATGGAATAATTTTCAAATAAAAGAAACCATTTCAAATTCTGCTTCCTTAAACAAGAACTTTTCAACCACTGAAGTGATAAAGTTCCTGGTACATGTACTATAAAATTGAGAATGGAAATGGGGAATGTGTCAAACAGACAACAACCCGACCATAGAACAGACAACAGCAGAAGGTAACCAATAGGTCTTCAAGCGAGAAACTACTGCACTCTGAGGCGTCCTTCAGCTGGCTCCTAAACAAATATATATACTAGTTCAGTGATAATGGACGTCATACTCAACTACAAATTATACACAAGAACTATTTTGATGTGTCCCATATTATACTGCCTGAACTTTTTAAGTGTTTCATATTTTGCCACAAGAGATAATTCTATGGAGTGAAAGATAAGTTGTATCAGCTACTTATTATCTGATAAACCTAGCTATATATATATATAGCTGAGATCGTTTGATTTAGTTTATCCTAATTAAACTTTGGTGTTTTGCTTTAATGGCACTTCTTAAACCTAAGTCTGCAATGCTGATCATCCTTTCTTGTTTTTGATAATCATGTATTTTAGGAAATTTTCTTTTGAAATACTCTTCAGTTGGGAGAATTACCTAAGACATACATAAGGGGGATCAAAAGATTATATATAGTCTTGTCAGTACAAAATGTATATTTGTACACTTTATGTGGTTTGAGGAAATGATTATTCGTTTATTGCTTCTGAATTCCTGGATTTAGACTGGGCATGTAACAAACAAATGAAAATGCATCATCTCATCTTGATTCTGTTTCATCATGGAAGTATTATGAAATATACTACTTCCATGGATAGATCAAATAACTTTTAGAAAATTTAAATAGTGAAACGCCAGTGGCGGATCCAGAACTTTTCTAAGGGGGGGGGCCCGCTCCAGTCATGCTTCAATGATTCCCTATATAATCAACCAAATTTTTCCCACGAAAGGGGGGGCCCGGGCCCCCCAGGGCCCCCCCCCCCCCTGGATCCGCCTATGAACGCTTGTGATATTTTTTTGATTTGCTGACATAAAAAAGAATTATACCAGTGCTTCCAGTAGGTAATGTAGGTTGAATTGAGGCAAACAACCCAATGCAATAGCCATTTAGTAAAATTCATATTTTGTTTAAGCTAGCTGTGAAATCCAGGAAAATTGTCACTATAACAATGAAATAGTTTCTCAATCCTTTATAACATGTTAACAAATGTAACTTTAAAAAAAAGTTAAATCACACAAATACTGAACCTTGAGCAAAATTTAAAAACGGAAAGTCTGTAATCAAATGGCAAATTCAAACAAAACCTCAAACACATCAAACAGTGAATAAGAACTGTCATAATTCCTCACTTGGTCAAGGCATGTTTAAAGTTTCCCATTTAAGAAAGACCTATTACATATTACATAAGGTTTAATTGTTACACTATATCATGCAATCTAATTTCATATGGCAGACATCTGTTATGTTTTCTTGTCAAATATTGAAAATTATATTTAGGAAATAAATTGACAATTTATGCACTGGATAGTATTTTACTGCAAAAGTACTCATAAACACACAAATAGATTCTATAATACAGAAATATTTGGCAAATATTATTTGCCATCACATAAAAAACATTTCCCAAAATAATTACTTACCATAATCATAACTTAAATTACTTAGAATAACCCCTTGTCCATTCCTGCAATATAACCTGTTTACTGAGATTGTAATTTTCGTGTCTTTAATATCCTGCTTTAGTGGTGGAAAATCAACTCATGAAATACATATATTAATATATTTATCAAAATAATTAGTAATCATATCAATTATGATGTATTATGTCCTTGTCACAGGAAATAATGTATCAAAGATTTGCAGAAATAATCTATTTCTACAAAAGGTCTTCTTTGATTTTTTTTCATTTGTACTTAAGAATACAATATACATGCAGACAGGGTAAAGCCACAATGTCACAAAAGCAAGGGTTTTAATACTGCTGAGCGGAGAACATGCAGAACTAAAGTTGTTAGGCTAAATTTGAGACAATTAGGTGTTACCTGACTGTTTACATGTAACCATGGAAGTATCATATATAAATTATATCAATATAATACTTCCATGGTATAACCATGACTTATCCAATAAAGAGTGTCTGTCATAATAATTATGACAAATGATGATTAAGCTATCACATATATATATATATACAACTCGTCTAAACATCAACCCAACAATGTTAGATCTATAAATTTGCTTTTCGCAAATTTTTTGTTCTTCCCTCGTGGGGATTCAAATCAATGCTACTGAGATATTGTGACACCAAATGGCCGTCCCACTAGACCACACGACCACCTGGGCTTCAAAATGAAGCTTTCGGTTGCCGGGTGTTACCTTTCCACGTCAGTTTTAATCTAGCGTCGGTACTACAGTACATGATATATAAGGCATGAATGTTATTTTTACAGATCAGCTAAATTATCTATAGTAAAGGATCCTACAAATTAATGTAAGATACAGTCACAGAAAATAATTATATTTATAAGTACGTCTGAGCCAGTTACAACTCTACAACTATATATATATGTCCATTTCAACTTTTGTACTATTTGAGAAATAAATTGAACAATAAATACAAATACAAATAATTATTGGCACAAACTCAATTACAATAATTGGCAACAGCCCAATAAATATGAAATCTTACTTTTTTTGGTAATAATCATCAACTTACAATCTCCTACCCATAACTGTACATACCTTTGTTTCCAAACTGTGCTTGTCACTTTTGAATACAGTATTCCTTGTTAAAACTTTAATAAACTCCATACACAAAAATCTGTTATGAATATGTTATTACTTCCATTGAATATTTCCAGTAATAATATCCATGATAATATCCAGTGCTATGGCAATGATTTCTTGTTTATCAGCTGATAATTATAGGGTGAAGCTGTAAAAAGTAAATTAAATTTTACTTAATTAAGCATATATCTAATTGAGCAACTCAAACTAATTTATAAATAATTTGATCACTTTTAATCCAGTTTGGTAATTAAAGCACATATTATTGTCACATTTAAACATCAAAAGGCCAGAAAAAGTGGCAGTTGTGAGTTCAATATTTCAAACAGGTGTATTAATTAACTTACAATTTGTTGCAGACATAAATGAGACAATTCAAGTTAATCAATTTAAAAAAAATATTGAATCTACATTTTTATTTTTTTTCATAGATGTACCATTTATGATTTATCCATTTACTTATTTATTTGATCTCTTTGCTATTTTGTTCAAATACAGCATCTATAAAAAAAATCAAAACCTGTACAGGTAAAATCTAAATATGATTCCGGAGGAGCATTCCGGAATAGGTTACTTTAATGAATGCGCATCGGGATAAGGATCCATCAGCAGATTTCCAATCAGAATACCCAGTGTGTTAAATGGCTTATCTTTTTCTTTGGAAATAAACAATAGAAAATGCATTTTTACTTGTTGTTAATTACAAATGAAAATACATCATTTTCACCAGACTACAAATTTTATCTCTCTATTTTGTTAATACAGTGCCAAAAATGTACACGTACTGGTTTAAGATAGGTTTGGAAAAAGACCAATTTATTTCTGACAAAGAAAGAGGACTACTCCTCTGTTTTTGTCAATATGTCAGGTTTTTTGATAAATTTCTACAGAAGTGAGAGAAAAAGATCAGTTTAATGTTGAACAATCAAAGGAACATATCTGCCTCAAACGATTAAAAGAATCGATTCATTATTTCTTCCTACCTATAATAATATACAAACTAATGCATCTATCTAAAGTTATTTATAAAATTAACAACAAGATAAATGACCAAACATCCTCTCTCCCTTTAAATTTAGTTGTGTAAAAAAATTTTATGCACAATTTATGGGCATTATGTTTTCTGGTCTGTGCGTCCGTCTGTTTGTTCGTCTGTTCATCCGTCCGTTTGTCTGTCTATCCTGCTTCAGGTTAAAGTTTTTGGTTGAGGTAGCCTTTGATGAAGTTGATGTCCAATCAACTTGAAACATATATTACACATGTTCCTTATATGGTCTTTCTAATTCTAATGCCAAATAAGAGTTCTTACCCCATTTTCACAGCCCACTGAACATAGAAAATGATAGTGTGGATGGGGCATCCGTGTACTGGGGACACATTCTTGTTTCAGATAAAAAAAATATGTTTTGGGCAAGCCAAAATCAAATTCCAATGAATCATTGAAAGCCTGACAGTCATGAACTTCAGCAGAATGACATAAATTTGTTATTGATTTAATTATGATGATAGGAAATAAACATGAATATTTAGGCCTAAGACCTGCATTTCAGAAAACTTATAAAAATACATATGGAACTACCATAAATACTAATGTGCAATTTTCATTAGAACTTTTAAAAGTTAAATGTAGAATTAAAATTACATTCTTCATTTAATTAAATGTTCTTGGATATAAAGTTACCTTGATAAATTGTATAACCATTAAAAAAATTGTTGAAAATTTCTTTTCTCATATGTTGAGGCAAGCATTTTAACTTCATTGTAATTCAAAGATTACAGACAACTAGTAAACTTCTTTGAACAAAAGGAATGAACATACAGTCCAAAGTAAACTAGAGGCTCTAAAGAGCCTGTGTCTCTCACCTGTATTAACTGATGCTTTGGAAATCATGTTAAAAAGGTTAAAATCATAATTTATAGTATAAGATATCATTTAAGATACTATAATAATATCTAAGACAATAGCAAAAAACTGCAAAATTTCCATAAAATTACTTACTCAGGGGCAGCAACCCAACAACTGGTTGTTGAATTTGTCTGAAAATTTCAGGGCAGATATATCTAAATCTGATGTACGTTTTTACCACCAGTCAGATTTGCTCTAAATGCTTTGGTTTCAGAGCAATAAGCCAAAATCTATATTTGACCCCTATGTTCTATTTTCAGCCATGGCGGCCATCTTGGTTGGCTGCCCAGGTCAACAGACACATTTTTTAAACTACATACCCTAATGATGATTGTGGACAAGTTTGGTTAAATTTACGTTAGTAGTTTCAGAGGAGAAGATTTTTGTAAAAATTAACGACGACTGACGATGACGGACCCGGGACGCAAAGTGATGAGAAAAGCTAACTTGGCCTTTCAGGCCATGTGAGCTAAACAAGGGTCTCCTTCATTATTGAGAGAGCTGGCATAGGAAAGACAAAAAGTTGTGTGGAGCTTGTTACCACTGTAACAGATTTTTACTGTGGTTTAAACAATTATTTACAAATATTGACATTACTTTATACACCTTGTGTGTATTCAAATAAAATCCAATGAAAAAGCAATCAATTCAAATAGGATTAACATATTTCTTTGATCTGTATATTCAGTACAAAGAGGGTCTAAAATAAAATGCTTAGAAAAGGTCACTTAGAATCCAAATACAATGCAACCATCTCCGACCTAATATGTACATGAAAACCTGGAATTTATTTGTTTAGGCTTTGTTAGAGTAACAACAATCTGTGACCCTTGTGAAATTTGTAGCACTTTTTCATTTAGAATTTATTTATATTATGAAGTTTCAAGGGCACAATTGAGTCTGAGATGCCAGTACAGTTGTACATAAATTGACAAAAAAATATAGGTACGGTAATTGGAATCCTTTTGGCTTTTATCAGTTTCAGCTGACATACATGCTGTGCTGAAATTATTACTAAACAAGTTAGTTGATGTAGGTTGCTTATTGGTGTGGATTTTATTGGCTAGAATGTTATAATTTTGAGAGTATGTCAAGAAAATGGATACCAATGGTCTGATAGTTTGGATATTACAGATCAATATATATTTTGCTATAGGATCACTAATTACTGAATAAGCACTGATAGTCAAATTAATCAAATATTTTATTGTCATATAAACTTTACAGTTTGTGACCAACATATATTAATACAATAAACACAATAAACATATATACATACATATTAAACATACAAAATATCAACAGCATTAAAATTTATAACAACAAACAAGTTGTTAAGAGTCCCCTGCCCTCAGTTCTAATGACTTTTTCAAGAAGGATCCTAACTTATTTGTTTGTAAAGGCGATGATGGATTTAGTAAACGGAGTGGCTATTTGTCCGGCTAGCCGGACGAATAGTGCCAGGGCTATTTGTCCGGCCATTGTAATGCGCATGTCATATAATGTGCGTTCGGAAGTGCGTGTAACATTATCTTCAGTACATTGTAGCACCAAGGGGGCGCGTGTAATCTGATCACTGATTTTCAATTTTAAGATCATGGCTGAAATATTTGTGATAAATTTTGCAGTTTTCGGAATTTGACAATGGAACACGATATTATGAGCTTCCAAAATTGATATAATCTTATGAAAGGGACTCTAAAAAATTGAAATCACAAGGAAAATGGGAAATAAAAGATAATTATATAATTGATCGGAGAATTAGTTTTACAAAATTATTTGATTCGCTACAGCTGTGTATAGGTGGAAAAGATGCTCAAAGCAAGTGTAGTTGAAAAAGGCCTTTACAATTGCAGGTCTAACTGAGTGAAATTTAGCTTAGTTATAATCCAAAAATTAGTCTTGCGAGACAAGAAAAGAAAAGGAGTACACTGTGACACCCGATCCCCTCACTCAAAATATGGATAACTTTATGTCAAGGGGTCTATAATTATCTTTGACAGCTACAGACATAATAATTTTGTACCTTTTTCAGCTAGACAAAATCCTTTACGTGAACGTAAAATGCACGAGTCAAACACTACCCAAGTTTGTTTTACAAGTAAATTCTTCTCTCTTCTTATATAAAAAAAATATGGGATATATATGATTTTATTCTAATTATTCGTTATCCACATTGGACTATATACTAGTATGATGAAAACAATTTCAATTAACAGTAACAAGATTAGGCCCTAACACTAAAGATTTCAGAACATGTGCTACCCCCTGGTGATGCTAAAGATAATATTACACGCACACACAAATATTATAGTGACATGCGCATTGTATTGGCCGGACAAATAGTCCTGGTACTATTCGTCCGGCTAGCCGGACAAATAGCAACTGCCTTTAGTAAATAATGAATTTTTTCTTCTTCATTTAAATTATTAAAGTTATTATTTTCTGTACATATGTGATGAAAAAATTCATTTCTTAGAGTTTTATTATACTCACAATATAGTAAAAAAAAAAAAATGTTTCTCATCCTCTAGTATTTTACATTTATGGCAAAGACGTTCCTCTCTTACCAATATACAAAAAGAAGATGTGGTATGGTTGCCAATGAGACAACTCTCCACAAGAGACCAAAATGACACAGAAATTAACAACTATAGGTCACCGTAGTTAATTAAACTTGTTCATAACAGTTGTTAAAAAATGATTTGGTTTATATGTAATTTTCAGGAATTTAACCCTGAATTTCATTCATTAATACATCTTTGGGTTTCAAAGCACCATTCTTTTTTTATTTGGTGTTTCCATAAAATATTTTGGAAACTCGAGGTTACATGATCAAACTTTACTCATGCCAAGTAGTTCTATATATTTGAAACAAAGATAAATTATGCACAACTTCTAAAAATTCCATTTCAACAAAGATAAATAAGAGGAATGATAATGGTGGTAATATTACTCCTTAATGTGATGATGTAGGGGAGAGTATCTGTAGGGGAGAGTATGGATTTTCTTGTACCTGACAGAATTAATATAATTCATTAGAGAGAGTATTCAGTAAAAATATTCAGTAAAAATTAATGTTGTCGTGACAGTTTAATCAGTGAGATACTAATATAATCTCAATAATTTCCTATTTTATGTCACATCTTCCTTTCACAATCCTGTATTCATGACCTTCAGAACAAAGCTATTCACTGTTATACATTTTGCATCATACAGCTTAATAAAAAGGAAACTGAAATCCTAAAAGTATTCAGAAAAAGAAAAAAACCAAACTAACTAAACTTTCCTTAAATGGATGTTAAGCCATCATCAACCAACTAAACTTTCCTTAAATTAATGTTAAGCCATCAAATTGATGTTAAGCCATCATCAACCAACTAAACTTTCCTTAAATGGATGTTATGCCATCATCAACCAACTAAACTTTCCTTAAATGGATGTTAAGCCATCATCAACCAACTAAACTTTCCTTAAATGGATGTTAAGCCATCATCAACCAACTAAACTTTCCTTAAATTAATGTTAAGTCATCATCAACCAACTAAACTTTCCTTAAATGGATGTTAAGCCATCATCAACCAACTAAACTTTCCTTAAATTGATGTTAAGTCATCATCAACTAACTAAACTTTCCTTAAATTAATGTTAAGCCATCATCAACCAACTAAACTTTCCTTAAATTAATGTTAAGCCATCATCAACCAACTAAACTTTCCTTAAATGGATGTTAAGCCATCATCAACCAACTAAACTTTCCTTAAATGGATGTTAAGCCATCATCAACCAACTAAACTTTCCTTAAATTGATGTTAAGCCATCATCAACCAACTAAACTTTCCTTAAATTAATGTTAAGTCATCATCAACCAACTAAACTTTCCTTAAATGGATGTTATGCCATCATCAACTAACTAAACTTTCCTTAAATGGATGTTATGTCATCATCAACCAACTAAACTTTCCTTAAATTAATGTTAAGTCATCATCAACCAACTAAACTTTCCTTAAATGGATGTTATGCCATCATCAACTAACTAAACTTTCCTTAAATGGATGTTATGCCATCATCAACCAACTAAACTTTCCTTAAATTGATGTTAAGTCATCATCAACCAACTAAACTTTCCTTAAATTAATGTTAAGCCATCATCAACCAACTAAACTTTCCTTAAATGGATGTTATGCCATCATCAACCAACTAAACTTTCCTTAAATTAATGTTAAGCCATCAAATTGATGTTAAGCCATCATCAACCAACTAAACTTTACTTAAATTAATGTTAAGCCATCATCAACCAACTAAACTTTCCTTAAATGGATGTTATGCCATCATCAACCAACTAAACTTTCCTTAAATTGATGTTAAGTCATCATCAACCAACTAAACTTTCCTTAAATTAATGTTAAGCCATCATCAACCAACTAAACTTTCCTTAAATGGATGTTAAGCCATCATCAACCAACTAAACTTTCCTTAAATGGATGTTAAGCCATCATCAACCAACTAAACTTTCCTTAAATTAATGTTAAGCCATCAAATTGATGTTAAGCCATCATCAACCAACTCAACTTTACTTAAATTAATGTTAAGCCATCATCAACCAACTAAACTTTCCTTAAATTAATGTTAAGCCATCAACAACCAACTAAACTTTCCTTAAATTAATGTTAAACCATCAGTAACCAACTTAACTTTCCTTAAATTGATGTTAAGCCATCATCAACCAACTAAACTTTCCTTAAATTAATGTTAAGCCATCATCAACCAACTAAACTTTCCTTTAATTAATGTTAAGCCATCAACAACCAACTAAACTTTCCTTAAATTGATGTTATGCCATCAACAACCAACTAAACTTTCCTTTAATGGATGTTAAGCCATCATCAACCAACTAAACTTTCCTTAAATTGATGTTATGCCATTATCAACCAACTAAACTTTCCTTAAATTAATGTTAAGCCATCAAATTGATGTTAAGCCATCATCAACCAACTCAACTTTACTTAAATTAATGTTAAGCCATCATCAACCAACTAAACTTTCCTTATATTGATGTTAAGTCATCATCAACTAACTAAACTTTCCTTAAATGGATGTTAAGCCATCATCAACCAACTAAACTTTCCTTAAATGGATGTTAAGCCATCATCAACCAACTAAACTTTCCTTAAATTGATGTTAAGCCATCATCAACCAACTAAACTTTCCTTAAATTAATGTTAAGTCATCATCAACCAACTAAACTTTCCTTAAATGGATGTTATGCCATCATCAACTAACTAAACTTTCCTTAAATGGATGTTATGTCATCATCAACCAACTAAACTTTCCTTAAATTAATGTTAAGTCATCATCAACCAACTAAACTTTCCTTAAATGGATGTTATGCCATCATCAACTAACTAAACTTTCCTTAAATGGATGTTATGCCATCATCAACCAACTAAACTTTCCTTAAATTGATGTTAAGTCATCATCAACCAACTAAACTTTCCTTAAATTAATGTTAAGCCATCATCAACCAACTAAACTTTCCTTAAATGGATGTTATGCCATCATCAACCAACTAAACTTTCCTTAAATTAATGTTAAGCCATCAAATTGATGTTAAGCCATCATCAACCAACTAAACTTTACTTAAATTAATGTTAAGCCATCATCAACCAACTAAACTTTCCTTAAATGGATGTTATGCCATCATCAACCAACTAAACTTTCCTTAAATTGATGTTAAGTCATCATCAACCAACTAAACTTTCCTTAAATTAATGTTAAGCCATCATCAACCAACTAAACTTTCCTTAAATGGATGTTAAGCCATCATCAACCAACTAAACTTTCCTTAAATGGATGTTAAGCCATCATCAACCAACTAAACTTTCCTTAAATTAATGTTAAGCCATCAAATTGATGTTAAGCCATCATCAACCAACTCAACTTTACTTAAATTAATGTTAAGCCATCATCAACCAACTAAACTTTCCTTAAATTAATGTTAAGCCATCAACAACCAACTAAACTTTCCTTAAATTAATGTTAAACCATCAGTAACCAACTAAACTTTCCTTAAATTGATGTTAAGCCATCATCAACCAACTAAACTTTCCTTAAATTAATGTTAAGCCATCATCAACCAACTAAACTTTCCTTTAATTAATGTTAAGCCATCAACAACCAACTAAACTTTCCTTAAATTGATGTTATGCCATCAACAACCAACTAAACTTTCCTTTAATGGATGTTAAGCCATCATCAACCAACTAAACTTTCCTTAAATTGATGTTATGCCATTATCAACCAACTAAACTTTCCTTAAATTAATGTTAAGCCATCAAATTGATGTTAAGCCATCATCAACCAACTCAACTTTACTTAAATTAATGTTAAGCCATCATCAACCAACTAAACTTTCCTTAAATTAATGTTATGCCATTATCAACCAACTAAACTTTACTTAAATTAATGTTAAGCCATCATCAACCAACTAAACTTTCCTTAAATTAATGTTATGCCATTATCAATCAACTAAACTTTCCTTAAATTAATGTTAAGCCATCAAATTGATGTTAAGCCATCATCAACCAACTAAAATTACTTAAATAAATGTTAAGCCATCAACAACCAACTAAACTTTCCTTAAATTGATTTTATGCCATTATCAACCAACTAAACTTTCCTTAAATTAATGTTAAGCCATCATCAACCAACTAAACTTTACTTAAATTAATGTTAAGCCATCATCAACCAACTAAACTTTCCTTAAATTAATGTTAAGCCATCAACAACCAACTAAACTTTCCTTAAATTGATGTTATGCCATTATCAACCAACTAAACTTTCCTTAAATTAATGTTAAGCCATCAAATTGATGTTAAGCCATCATCAACCAAGTAACCATTGCTTTATAGGATGTTAAGCAGCCATAAACCAAACTTGATATCATTGAGATGGGAGCCATCTCTGCGAGCCCTGCTGAAAATAATGTGTGGTAAAACATTTGTATCTTTACCATAGTGCATGTCAACAGAAACCACAGTATTTGACCTTTGACCTTTGAAGTTGTGCATAAATTATAACACACCCTCTGATGTTGGTTTATATACATGTCATGTATAACTTTGAAATCATAACAGTTCTCTAGATATTGAGCGGACACGATCTTTACCATAGGACATTGGGGTTGTCAACAGAAACCAGTTTTTGACCTTAAACTTTGACCTAGGAAGTTGTAAAAAAATTATGACACAGTCTCTGGTGTTGGTTTATATATATATGTCCAAAAATGAAATAGTCATTAAAACTTCAGATCCCTCTTTAGAAATTCTAGTAGTTACAAAAAAAAGTGCTCAACGTTTGATGGAAATCAACTAAAAAGGTCAGAAGACTAAAAGAAAAAAAGATTACAAATACATGTATGCAATTCCTCAATTTTTATTAGTTGAAGTTTCTACCAGGAATCTGAAGAGCAAACAATTACAGAATACAGAATGTCCTAAACAGGGGAAAAAGTGAAATAAGCTTGGATAGATTTTATTCAGTAGGTTGATTACAAAAGTTATTTGAAGTTATATTACACACAGATATAAAATATTCACCCAAAGATTAATACATGTACGTACCTATAATTCCTAAAATGATTTTTTTTCAACTTTTATTAAGACTTATATATGTTCGAATGATTAACATGATTAATCATCTGCCTTTTTTCATATCCCCACAGATGATAAATATTCATCATGAAAGATTTTTAAAGCAATAGAAAAAGCAAAAAATACTAGATTTTTGGCAAATTTCACATCAATATACAATATCCAAAGCAAAGGTCAATTTAAAAAACAAAACAAAGAATGTTTGGCTAATTAAGTGTACTTTAACAAAGTCAAAGCCTATTATAAGAATAAATCATATTCAATTCTACAAAATATTTAACAATATGATTATTTAAGTTTGTAAGTATCTGATTATGTGCTGATATTATCTAATATATCATCTATCAAAAACATTTGTGAAATGTTAACAATTCAGGTAATTTACATAAATGAACACCTACACAGTGAAACCTGAAGGCATTGTGCAAGATTAAAGAAATTAGAAAAAAAAACAGGTGTTCAATGGAGATTTAAATGTGATTAACCAGGGTGGGAATCAATTTACGGATGTAAATTTCTGTCAATCATATCATGGTACAATAGGATACTGGGTACAATTTCTTCAAACATCTTATAACATAAATATTTTGATAAAAAAGGCACTAAAACCCAGCTTTATTATCAAATACAGCAAAAAAAAAAAAAAATTCGCATACAGTTTCTCAGTTAGCTATAAAAGTTTAAAGTATTCCCAAAGTAGGATCACAATTACAGCATTCACCTGGTAATTTATACAATATAAAAAAGAAGATGTGGTATGATTGCCAATAAGACAACTGTCCACAAGAGACCAAAATGACACAGAAATTAACAACTACAGGTCACCCACCGTATGGCCTTCATGCATGGTAGTGCATTTGTGACAACTTTTTCACTTTATGGACAGACTTTTTCAGATCCGACAGAACAACACAGGGAATAGAGGAATCATTGTAAGTCTACTGAAAGTAGACAAATGCCATTTCTTGAATAATGTTTTGGAAAGACATTCAAAATTAGGGTCAGTCAGCAGGCAGGTTTGACAAACATATATAAACTTTTAAAGTTTGAATACAGAAAATCTAAAAATCTTGTTAATAAAAGAAATTTAGAAATGTTTACATGCATTTAATGTTGCATTTTTTAACTAATGGACAAATGCAGTATATATAGTTTACAAATAGTACTGGTCTCAGATTTATAAATAACAACATTGCAAAAATGTAATCAACAAAATCTCAACCATCCTATATTATCATATCTGAACTCGCTGAATGGTCAAACTCATCCTCAATAGATTAAAGCAAGGACAAAGTATCAAAGATTGAGTGCTTAAGTTTAAACATTTTTAAAGTTTAAGAGATTTTATCATAAATTGGAGTGTGACAATATTACTATCTTATGGTTATCTTTTATTGACACACACAGATATATTATATATTACACTCAAGGTAAATTTTTGTCCTTTTTGAACACATTATCACCAAATTTATTGATGATACTAGTAATACTTAAACAAAATTCTTATAGATGTACAATAATATAAACAAGAATCCAATGTTTACAATTTTAATGGTTGTAAAATTTGAGAAGGAAGTTTTCTGAAGGGAACTGGTCAACCTTTCATTCTTGATCTTTATCTTATCTTCAAACTAGAAAATAAATTTTACATTGATACTTTCAAAACATTGCAGATTTTGAGTAAACCAAAAAACAATTGACACAGAGAAGTGTAAGGTTAAAGAATATGCAAAACAACCCTACCTTATAGAAATATATTATACATCCAATTATAAAATTCCATAGTGAAACAATGTTTCTTTCTAAAATTGAAATTGGCCAGTATTCAAGTCATGCCCTTATCAAACATCTAAAAGTCATTGTAATAACCCAATCGTGGTACACCTGGGATAGCTTTACCTATGTTTTGTGTACTATAGTATATGATTGTTTGTTTTTAATCTTATAGTAAAACCTTGTTTACCTGGTATGAAAGCTATTTATCAATAAAAATTGTTACCTGTGCAGTGTTGAGTTCATAACTTATTAGTTATATTTTGATAGTTTAATATACTAAACATGTGACGTCTGTACACCTGAATTTCTAATTTGGTTCAGTTCATTCTAACTGCGTCACTAACACAAAAATTAAATAATTGTTTCCTTATGTCATTTGTTATTATACTGTCATTTCAAGTAAATATTTTTATGATATCAAACCATTCAAGAAGAATATAACATGATATGAGAAACTTACTTTATGTCTCAAAGTCCCTATTCTCCTATTTATGTTGTCCCTATTCTACTTTTTTGTCCCTACTCTCCTAATTATCTTACCCCTATTCTCCTGCTTATCTTGCCTATATTCTCCTATCTATCTTGTCCCTATTCTCCTATCTATATTGTCCCTATTCTCCTAACTATCTTGTCCCTATTCTCCTATCTATCTTGTCCCTATTCTCCTATCTATATTGTCCCTATTCTCCTATCTATATTGTCCCTATTCTACTACTTATCTTCTCCCTATTCTCCTACTGATCTTGACCCTATTCTAATAGTTAACTTGTCCATATTCTCTTAATTATGTTGTCCATATTCTCCTACTTATCTTGCCACTATTCTCCTACTTATCTTGTCCCTATTCTCCTACTTATCTTGCCCCTAATCTCCTATTTATCTTGTCCCTATTCTTTTAATTATCTTGTTCCTATTCTCCTACTTATCTTGCCCCTATTCTTCTACTTATCTTGTCCCCATTCTCCTACTTATCTTGCCCCTATTCTCCTAATTATCTTGCCCTATTCTGCTACTTATCTTGTCCCCATTCTCCTACTTTTCTTGCCCCTATTCTCCTACTTATCTTGTCCCTATTCTCCTAATTATCTTGTCCCTATTCTCCTAATTATCTTGCCCCATATTCTCCTACTTATCTTGTCCCTATTCTCCTAATTATGTTGTCCCTATTCTACTTTTCTTGTCCCTATTCTCCTAATTATCTTGCCCCTATTCTCCTGCTTATCTTGCCTATATTCTCCTATCTATCTTGTTCCTATTCTCCTATCTATCTTGTCCCTATTCTCCTAACTATCTTGTCCTTATTCTCCTATCTATCTTGTCCCTATTCTCATATCTATATTGTCCCTATTCTCCTAACTATCTTGTCCCTATTTTCCTATCTATCTTGTCCCTATTCTCCTATCTATATTGTACATATTCTCCTACTTATCTTGCCCCTAATCTCCTACTTATCTTGTCCCTATTCTCCTAATTATGTTGTCCCTATTCTACTTTTTTTGTCCCTACTCTCCTAATTATGTTGTCCCTATTCTACTTTTTTTGTCCCTATTCTCCTAATTATCTTGCCCCTATTCTCCTGCTTATCTTGCCCCTATTCTCCTGCTTATCTTTCCTATATTCTCCTATCTATCTTGTCCCTATTCTCCCATCTATCTTGTCCCTATTCTCCTTACTATCTTGTCCCTATTCTACTTATCTTGTCCCTATTCTCCTAACTACCTTGTCCCTATTGTACTACTTATCTTTTCCCTATTCTCCTACTGATCTTGACCCTATTCTACTAGTTAACTTGTCCTTATTCTCCTACTTATGTTGTCCCTATTCTACTTATCTTGTCCCTATTCTCCTGATCTTGTCCCTATTCTCCTACTTATCTTGCCACTATTTTCCTACTTATCTTGTCCATATTCTCTTAATTATGTTCTCCCTATTCTGCTAATTATCTTGCCCCTATTCTTCTGCTTATCTTGCCTATATTCTCCTATCTATCTTGTCCCTATTCTACTTTTCTTGTCCCTATTCTCCTATCTATCTTGTCCCTATTCTCCTATCTATATTGTCCCTATTCTCCTACTGATCTTGACCCTATTCTTCTAGATAACTTGTCCTTTATCTCCTAATTATGTTGTCCCTATTCTACTTATCTTTTCCCTATTCTCCTTATCTTGTCCCTATTCTCCTACTTATCTTGCCACTATTCTCCTACTTATCTTGTCCATATTCTCTTAATTATGTTGTCCCTATTCTCCTACTTATCATGCCACTATTCTCCTACTTATCTTGTCCCTATTCTCCTACTTATCTTGCTTCTAATTCTCCTACTTATCTTGTCCCTATTCTCCTACTTATCTTGTCCCTATTCTCCTACTTATTTTGCCACTATTCTCCAACTTATCTTGTCCATATTCTCTTAATTATATTGTCCCTATTCTCCTAATTATCTTTTCCCTATTCTCCTGCTTATCTTGCCAATACTCTCCTATCTATCTTGTCCCTATTCTCCTATCTATCTTGTCCCTATTCTCCTACTGATCTTGACCCTATTCTTCTAGTTAACTTGTCCTTATTCTCCTAATTATGTTGTCCCTATTCTACTTATCTTTTCCCCATTCTCCTTATTTTGTCCCTATTCTTCTACTTATCTGGCCACTATTCTCCTACTTATCTTGTCCATATTCTCTTAATTATGTTGACCCTATTCTCCTACTTATCTTGCCACTATTCTCCTACTTATCTTGTCCCTATTCTCCTACTTATCTTGCTTCTATTCTCCTACTTATCTTGTCCTTATTCTCCTAATTATCTTGTCCCCATTCTCCTAATTACCTTGTCCCTATTTTCCTTCTTATCTTGTCCCAAATCTCCAACTGATCTTGCCCCTATTCTCCTACTTATCTTGTTCCTATTTTCCTTCTTATCTTGCCCCTATTCTTCTATCTATCTTGTCCCCATTCTACTTATATTGTCCATATTCTCCTGCTTATCTTGTCCCTATTCTATTTGTTTTGTCCCTATTCTCCTACTGAAGTTGTCCCTATATTCTCCTGCCTATCTTGACCCTATTCTACTTATCTTTTGTCCCTATTCTCTTGCTTAACTTCCACATATACTCCTACCCATATTGTCCTTATTCTACTTATCTTGTCCCTGTTCTACTACTTATCTTGTCCCTATTTTACTTATATTGTCCCTAGTCTATTTATATTGTCCCTATTCTCTTACCCATCTTGTCCCTATTTCCCTACTAATCTTATCATACAGAGATGATTAAGTATTTTAAAGGCATATAGTATGTAAGATTTAATATAAGTTTGTGCATGTTGACATATTTTCATGAGTTCCTGATGAATTTTGATGGAGAACTTTATGACTGTCACTTTTATTATAAAACATAACAGTTTTACAACATGATTATGATCTACAGAATGTATATTTTATACTTATACAAAAAATGTACTATATATTGGAACACGTGATTTATCACACACTGATAGGGGAGTTAACGTTTTTTCGTTATGTCCTAAAAATTTCAACTTTATTGATTATGTCTTCAATCAGAATATATTTATGTTATGGTTTGCTCTCATCAATAATGAACTTATTATACATCAATTTTTACTTTTCTAATTTCCTTTTGCTTTCTGCTTTCTGTAAAGAAAATATGCCAGAGGCTGTCTTCAACATGCAGTGAGGTGTGAGCTTTTGCTCTTTGTTGAAGGCATCATTGTGACTTTGAGATGATGTACAGCAATAAAAGTGCTGATACATGTACTTTGATTTAGGTTTCTCTATATAAGACATAATGTTAACTTTCTTATCTCTTTTCTTCTTCGTGTTAGATTGATGTATCATTATCTCCCTATATTCTTCTTCAGAATAACTTTTCTTACTAAGAGCGGGCGGGCGGAGGAATGTCAGTTAAATTCCTGTTTTCCTAATTAGAATGATTTGAGTAGTTGAAAGCATAATTGAGATAAATTAGAAATATACATTATCCAATTTCATTGTACCAAATTCATAATTCTCATTTGTCTCAATACTGCAGTAAGAAACTGATTATGCTTTTAAAAAATTTGCTGGCCAGCACATATGGTTTCCCATATGCACATGTCTATCTTGAGATTAATGATCATAGATCCAATGCCCCTCTGAATGGACTTGGTATCCTAATTCACTTCATACTCATTCTAAATTTCAAATAATATCAATTCAATCTGTTCCTACAGTCATGTCTTACAAATATTATATAATTTCTCAAACTCATATAAAGAGCATGACTATTAAAGTTTTACTGTCTTCAGTTTAAGGATGTACTTGTCTTCAGTGAGGTTTTGGAATAGGTGTCAAATGTTCGGACTCCTTAAGGTTTTCCCATACGATACAAGGTAAAATATTTTGCCCCATAATACCTATTTATCTTTTAGCATGTTTAGCATAAGACTTATAATAGCTCATAAAAGGTCATTTGGCAAAATTTAAGCAGATTCTTGATTTTCTTTCTTTTGATTTGAGACCCAAATAATACCAATGCAAGTATGAGGTAAAAGTCAGAGTCAGCCTTTTCCCGCCATATTTTATCAATCAAATATCTCGAAAAGGAGCTCCATTACCTATCAACATTTTTAGCTTATTTTGATCCTTAACTAATACTCTTAAAGCTTAAAGTATCAATTTTAAATTCTTGATTTATTCAATTTTACCTTAGATCACCTTAAAGTACATCCTAAAATAGGAACTTTGAAATCAGCATCCCAAAATTACACTGCTGACTGACCTAAGAAAAGTTTCTATCATCTGACATACATATACATATCTAAGGTACCTGATTATTTCGTCAAGGTTATAAATCCTTCACAAAAAAGGCATTATTCCATGAAACAAGGGTCCACTAAACTTTGTATGAGAATTTCACTTGAACACCTGTTATACCATAATCACAGACAAATTGTCTTTGGAGAGATTTTGTATAATCTGACCACAACTATTTACAGGTAAGTATAAACCTCATAAATGTTTGTATTCATTGGTGTTTGTCATCTGTAATAGATTGACAAGGAGATTAGGTGGTTCCATTCATAAATTAGATAGACTACACATGAATGTACTTTACAAAATAATTAATCTTCTATACACTTTAAGGTCACATTTGACATCATGAAGGTGTTCGCTATTTATGTATAGATTATTAGAAATACTAGACTTGACATTTTCATTATGAAATATTTTTTAAAGTTTTGCTTTAGGTAAAAACAAATTACACATTTATTCCGTGACAGATTTTTGGTCCATTTCTGCTCAAATTTTTAAACAGGAAATCTTTTTCATAAAATAAAACTTGTTTAAAACATATTTTTCAACACCAGATAAACTGTTTATTACCTGCATATTCAAATAACACAAACTTTTTGAAGTTATAATTCTCTTGGTTAATAGATCAGTTTAGGTGACATTTTGAAGATTAATTAACAGTCATATATTGGCTAGATTTAACTTTCATTTTTAAAAATATTTTAACATATCAGTAAATTACAAGCATTTTTTTTCAGATGCTATTTACTGATCTTGGAAAATCTTATTTTAAAGTTTGGAAACATGCCATTAAAAGGTTTAACAAATTTATTCATGTTTAAAAAAAAAGTAATCTGAGAATATATGAATGTAAATTGCCAAGAAAAAAGAGGTCCACTATCAGAATAAAAAATAATTTAAAAATTTTGAAAAACTGGATTTGAACATTCTCTCTCAATCATAAAAAAGTTTCTGTTACAAGTTTCACAAAATATCATCCCCAAAAAAAATCCAACAGTCACCACATGATCTTTGATACACTAAGTTTCATAATTTCTATGCAATAGCTACTAACCTTTGTTAATCTGTGAATTATTTACACCTGATTTATTGTTGTGAAAACATTGGTAAATACAGTTCCTTTTGTACACAGCTATAACCAGCTATAACTATATATAAATAGCATAGCATAAATAAATAAATAATATGTAACAGATTAATTCTAAAATTATCTTTCTGGTATCAGAATTTTGTCCTATGTCAGTGTTTGGAAGGGTGCTTCTTTCAAGTTTAAAAAAAAACAAATGTTTTGACCTCCTGTTTAATAATTTTAAGATGCAGTCAGGATAATTATACTATATTATACAGAAATACATGTTGTAGTCTGAATTTACTTTCTGTCTGTTGTGTCTTTGACTTCTGGCAAATCAAATTCTTGACTGTTCTGTGTTCAATCTTCTATCACTGCATGCTGAAATAATCAAAATGATACTTTAAAATTGTTATTATATGAAGTGATTTGAAATATTAAGCTTAATTATTTATGACATAGTAAAATAAACTATTGTAAACAATCAATCAGCCAATCTTAAAATAGTCCAAAATTCTGAACTAGAAAGTATCCTGTTCATGAATTATAAATGTCCAATCTACATATTAATTATCAGAAACAAAAACTATACTCAGAACAAAATACACTGTACTTCAAATTACACCATTACTGATCATTACTCCTACCATAGTTTTTTGGGGTTGTTTTATTTTGTTGAGTCAATAGCTTTTTCATGTTGAATATGGATAGCAAAATTTTAGTCAATGAATATTCTTTATGGTATGTACCTTAATCTAATTTGCCTTTTTCTTCCATTGACTTTTGTTTAATAGTTAAAGAATTAAATATAGGCTGGCTATATTTGTATTATAAATTTAAATTGAATATTGGATGGATGTATTAAAAATTTTCTATGGAAACTAAAAATAACTACATCAAACAATCAACACTTAACATTATATCTATATACATTTGTATTTATTACAGTTTTCAAATAAATAGGCAAAAATGCATCAAAAGTTGGTAAAAATTGTCATATAAGGGCAATTAATCATGTTTGCAATGTTTGCAATTTTGGCCATGTTGATTTATTTTTAAGTCTTGTCTTGCTGGCAGTCAGGATGACTGGCCACATCTTAAAACATAACTAGATAACAAGATGAGTGTGGTCACATTTGGTTAAAATTGGCCGAGACTACAACAAAAGTCAAAGCCAAACGTTGAGATTAGCTCTCTTGGCTCTGTGTGCCAGGTGGCTTAAGAGAAATTATAATCGTTGCTGTAAACTTAGGACTTAGCAAACAATTAAAGGTTCATGATTCTTTTTATACTTTAACAAAACCAAATGTTTTACTGATTGCTTTAAATAAAATTAGAAGCCATGTGTCTACACAATGTCTCATTTGTATATAAAACAAATTCCTTCAACCTATTAGATTTTGAAAAGGCAGTTTAAAACCTGTTTACGACCCCTTAATAAACTTTATTTCTAACTTAATTCTTATAGTTTCTGGTTAAAAAACCATAAGAAATGTCCAAAATCGTGTTTACATCGCTAATCAACTGCATGGTATAAAATATCTTAAATTTAACCATCCAATATCAATTCTTCATCACTTTCAGTACAGATCAATCTTCAACTGGTCTAAAAAAAAATATAAATACAAGCAATGACCTTGAACAGTGAATCATTGACACATATATAATGCACTTTTACTCAACATAACATCTTCCAATAAAAACTTCATCAATTATACAGAGTCACATGATATCTTGTATGATTCAAAAGACAAAACATATATAAGAGGAATTGATTTCAATATGTCTATCTGAGTATGTCAGTTTCTGTTCCACTGGTAATCAAATTGATCTGTTTTGAAAGAATTTATGCAAGGATATGTTCAATTAATTCTTTATTTTGATGCAAAGTTATAGGTTACTTTAATATGGTTCTGACAATCTGTAATGGAAAGCTTTTCTTCTTTTAGATATAGCTGGGATCTCAATAATTCTCAAAATTAAAAGCGACATAATCAACAGTCAACAAGCATATTGAAACAATAAAGTTTATGATTTGTGTAAAAGAATGGAATAACTGTAATTTCAGACTTTTTGGGGTGCATCTATTATTAACAAATTGCGATTTCACGTAATTAATGCAGATACATCAGATTCCTGACTTAGGACAGGTGAAAACATTTGCAGCGGGATTAAACGTTTTAATCCTGGTACTTTTGATAACTATTTAATGGATCCAAACCTTCTCCCTTTTTCTAAAACAATAGCATAACATCACAACATAGAAAACACACACAGTAAAATATCAATTGGCAGGCTTAACTCAATCAAAAAACGTACATTAATGTACTATAAACGAATAAATTTGAGCTGCTATATCTGAATGCAAATGCACAGTTAATAAAATATTAGGGACAAACATTCCAGGCCAAAAGGCAATCAAAAACAAGTCCAAACAAAGCCATGGCAAGTCACCACTGCGAATTATAAGATAAGATAAGATAAGATAAGATAAGATAAGAAATTTTATTTCAAGTCGGGTTACATTAAATACAAAACATAAGCTCTGTAGAGCTTTTTGCCGACATTAATAACAATAACAACACACATATTAAGATATATAAAACACACATATGGGACATACAAATTATGATAGCTATATTGCAAGTAAAAAGTTCATAAATAAAAAGCATAGCACATGCAAGCAAAGCACTAAAACTGAAACATAAGCACATGCAAAGCAGAATGAAATAAATAAAGCAAACTAATTTCTATAAGCTACATGGAACAAACATTTAACACAAAATAAAATAAAGGTATTAAGATCTGCAGGAGCCACACCTGCATGAGTTGCCATTCCAGTTGTTGATCATACTTTTAAACTGGTTTAGGTTTGTCTGTGCACGGATCGTGTCAGGCAACTCATTCCATAGTGTAGCTCCAGCATATCTTAATGAATGAAGGCCAAAATGTGTGGTTCTCACCTGTGGAATTTCAACAGTTTGTTGTTTTCTAAAAGTATAAGATACATTTTTGAAATTAATGATATCATGGAGATACACCGGTGATTCTTTATGTAATATTTTAAAAGTTTCTATTGCCATCATTCTTAGGCGTCTTATTTTTAAAGACGGTAAAAATTATTTAACCCTTCGAAAATATTCACTCTAGAAAAAAAAAACGGTTTTAAAAAAATACAGGTAAATCTTGAAGTTTTATATAAAATGTTTATTTGGCAATAAATATTTGAATTGAATAACAAACAGCACAAACATTTCTGAATTTACCATTTCATAGATTTCAGTTTTGTTTAGCTATTAATATCATACTGCACAAAATCAATAAATTTTAGGTATATTGGTAAAGAGTCAAAATCTCAGTTCTCAGTGTTGACCATTTAATGATAGACATATTCATAGCTTGAAAAGGGAAGTAGAATGGAATTGTGGATAATGAAAACCAAAAAAAAATTGTAATCATTTGTAACACAAATTTACTTAACAGTCCACAAAGTCATGATGGGGTCTGAAAGACGACTTCAACATCAATTTATCTTTTAAGAACCCTGAGTTAAAAAACATTAACCTTTGGAATAAGTTAATAACTGAGAGATACATACCCCATAAGCAGTGATATGCTTCCCTTTTGTTGAACATTTAAAGCCCTAATGTTAAATAGAAAATAGTAGAACATTTACCAATTTCACTTTCGACCTCTATCAGTTTATGACAAAAAAAGTCTTCTTACATGCCACAGCACTGACATGATATAATTGCTCTCAAATTGTCAAAAGTGTAAATGAAATACTGTGGATTCATTATTATTCCTTGTATATCAATTTTTCGTGGATTTCGTGGGAACAGGTGAAACACAAAATTAAATTTTCAACCTGAATACCAAATTTTCTATAGGCTTTGTATGCAGATTTCGCCAAAACCACAAAATTAAATATCCATGAACATGTAAGTTTTCCTCAATCCACAAAAATTGGTATCCACAAAATAAATGAATCCACAGTAATTAGCCTTGTCAAACTAACCCTTTTTCAGTTGACTCTTCAATCATAAATCCTGCCAAGTTTCTAAGGAAAAAATAAACAATTGTGAAAGTAAATAGACTGGGACAAACAAACGACATTGGCCATATGTTTGCTATAATCATGTTTATAATGATAATTACTTTCTTCAGGGATGGACAACAGAGCTAGATAATTAAAAAGTATTAGTGAATTTTTATTGTATGTATTAATTACTATGAATAGTGCTACATGTACTAAATTAATTTCTAGAAAATAGTTATAGTGAGATCATCAACAATATGTGATAATAGTATTAGTGAAATGTAAGTACCAGCAGTTTATTGTAACATTGTACTGAGTAGGTTGACAATACTCATTTGGACTAATGGATTCTTCTCATCTTTAAAATAGTATTTCCAATAAATATGCATCAAGTTTCAGTTAAAATCTAATTTTATTCCCAAGTCCACTATTTTTTTTATTTTTTTGTTTTGTTATACTGTTAGCTGATGAGTAAGACTGGTGATTGCAACTGCAAATTTGATTTTCACAGATTTTTAAAACCATCTATCTGAGATAGTATAAATAGAAGTGACTGCACATGAAATCACTTTGATGATTCATTACTTGGAGCTTTATTATTTTCTAAGAAATATTTAGAACAATGTATATATATAAGTATCCAAATATAGATAAACCAATTTTTAACATTATATACAATTTTACTTCAAATTTGTTTATGAATTTTTAAATTGATCTTTATAGGCAGAGGGGATCAAAAAGGTTTTTTTTAATTCTTTAATTGCACCATTTTGTGGACAAACTACTTTTGGCTTTGAAAATTTCAACTTATAGCCTTCTTGTTAAGCTAGATTGAACCAAGAAAAGCAAAACAATTTTATAAAATTGCAGCAAATTATAATGTTTTATAATGATATAGGTCATATTCAATAATTTCAACAAATCAATTGTTGAACTAAATTTAAAGTTTTAACACAACTATTTTATAATAGCATGATATAAGTAACTTTATTCAAACTTATATGGAGTGATTACACGTGCTAAATAATTGGAGACTACCATTTTGACTAAGTCTCACAAACCCCAAAAGATATATACTGGTATATCCTAGAACATGGAGCATAGCTGAGTAGAACATAGGCAACAATATCTCTGTCTACATGTCTTAATTGTTCACATAGAAAACTATCAATATCATAAAGTCTAATATTATATGGAATTTATCAGTTTTAAAATTCACAACTCCACTATTAATCAGGAGGTGAAAGTGTAAGGCAAAATAGTGTCCTGGGAAATTGTGTCCACATGGACACTATTTCCTACAATTTAGGTATTCAATAATGTCCATTGCCATTGATTATTGTTCCCTAAATGGACAGATTGTAATAGCAATATCTATGAAATAGTGTCCACTTGACTACAGAATGTGATGAAATAGAGGACATTATTTCATGGTGGACATTATCAAATCCTACTATTATTAACAAATTATGTCCTCCAAGGGAAGTAGTACAATGGTCATTATAATGTTTTATTATGCTTGAATTTTAATAAGATAAAAACGTTTAATTAGAAATTGATTAATATAAACAAAATAAAAAATGGATGGAAAGGAATACAGAAAAATTTACAACTATATAAGTTATAAGAAATATCCTTATAATACAAATCTAAATGAAAGAAGAACTATTAGAAGGAAATGTGAAAAGTTTAAAATTAAATTTGAAGAACTGTACTATATGTACATGTACCATGACAAGAAGGCAAAAGAAAATGTGGAAAAACTAGTGGTACACTGTGACAAGCTAGATGCTGTTTTATTCATATGTCATGATGAAAGTGGATATATATATATATATTATAAGAACATCAGCATGGTATGAATGCCAATGAGATATTTTACTGAAGTAATTCCTGTCAAAGTAACAAAATTAGTGTATTAAAAATTAGCAAGTATAGATAAGAATACAGTCAGTAATATAACTTAGCAATGAATGTTATTTAATCATATATATAAAAAAAAGTCCAGGAGGACAAAAATGTCATGTGAAAAAATGTCCAGGTGGACATCTTATCACTGAAGTATAGTATTTAATTATGTCCACTTTCAGGGACACTTTTTCATACCTGAGGACAGTTTTTCATAGAAAAATGTGTCCAGGACACATATAAATAAGTAAATATTGTCCCGAGACCGTATTTACTAGGAAATAATGTCCGGTGGACACTTTTTCATTGGGGACATTATTAAATCCTACAAAAGCATGACCACATGAACCAGTGCAGAATCATTTATATTATGGGAAAGATACCATTGATTTCATGGCACTCACTACTAAAGGAAATTTGTGTCACTATATTGTAAAACTTAAAATTCAAGGAACCAGTCTTATGTAAAATTGCTGATAAAATTGTCTGGTATGTGAACTCTTTTAGTTCAAGAATAAAAATGTATCAAGTTTTTTGTTATTGGAAGGTGAAAGACCTTGAATACTCACATTACAACATGCTTAATAGTTAGAACCAATTAGCATCCCATAAAATGTCTCATTGACAATTTGACATTACTGCTCTTAAAAGGCAAACCTCAACTGGGAATTGGGTTCAGATTATTTACTAAAAAGCAATGAATATTTACCTAATCTGCCTAACAAATGAATCATTATCAATTGCTTCTGGTTGAAAAGATTTTCAGTTGGCTTTTTATCTAAGTAACAGCATATGGTTTATATTTTCCTATTTTGCCCAAAAAAAAAGATGGATAGAATCCTCCAGTAACAATACTTTGCTTTTAATAAGATCTATTTATGGAAAACTAATATTTCTGGGACTGGGACCCTTAATTATATACAACTGTCAGTATCCTATGAAAACAAATAACAAATAACATTCATCTTATGTATCTCTAACACAAAAGTTGTATAGGAGGTCCCAAGAAGATCGTTGATAATAAAATTTTCAGTGTTTTGGAGATCAAGTTTCCTTAGAGCATTAATTTGCTTCCTGTTCAGTAAACTTAACATTACCTTCACCACAAAAAAAAAAGAAATCCACAAAATTATTCTTTGTTATGAATTAAACATTGTGTATTTAAAAAAAATTTCAATTCATTACATTTATAAAAGTACTCCTGAACAGAAAAAAAACCAATCAAACATTTTATTGTATAAATTATATAAGAAAAGTAAGAATAGTCTGCTCACTGGATAACTTTCAAAGCATATGTTCTTCAATTTCAAATCCTCTTAATTTTGTATTAATCCAATAAACTGTAATATTTACAGCTTAGTGTCAAAGAAAAACTTGGAAATTTGCCTAAAATATAACTGTCAAAGGCCCAATAAGACTGGAACATCAGACTTAAAAATTCATGTTGAAAGGGGCCTAAATTTTCCAATCTTAACAGCAGTCTAAAATTTGTAGATATTAGATCCAACCATTAAACGCTGAACTGTGTGACATTTTAAATTCCCTTCAATCTAAAAGGTAAAGTCCCATAACTCTGGAATAAAAAACAAAAGACTACATTGCTCACCTGAACCTTCATCAATGGCCACTTTTTATTCAAAATCATATTTATTAGTAAAGGGGAGAACGTAATCAATTACAGTCACCTACCTACCTATTTGTCCCTTGTTGTTTAAGGTACAAATAAGAAGTCCTATTTCAAAACATCTTACAATTTTAATGTCAATTGGCAATTATGTACAAATGTTCATGTTGAATGCTTTTGTCCCAATTCAGTTTTAAAATTCATAAAGGAGCATAACTCAAGAATGATAAGCAACTCGCTAGTTTCTTTAGTCACCTATTCTTACATTGACTAGGACGTCTTTTAAACTGTGGGTAATGCTGTGTGTTTGTTTATTCTACATTGGCTAGTGGTATAAGGGAGCAATGGGGTCTCACAAAACGTGTTTAACCCTGCTTCATTTTAGCTCAGCTGTCCCAAGTCAGAAGCCTCTGGTTATTTTTAGTTTTGAAAGTTTTTTAATTTTAGTTCATTTGCATGTTTTTGATTTTGGTGTGAACAGCTAGGTGTGAAGTCCATTTTTATTGAACTAGTATACATTTTGTTGAGGGGTCAGCTGACCCATTGTGGCCTTTGGCTGTATTGCTCTTAGGTTGGGTTTTTGTTTCTTTGACACATTCCCAATTTCCATTCTCAATTCCATATTAATCAAGAACACATCCTAAATAGTTGCTTGTGTCATAATTTATGAAAATTGAAAACCTTACTTTGTATGCTTCTTGTAAAAATGTGCTAGTGGGTCCTTTGCTGTCAGCTTTCTACTTCTTTTTACTTTTTAAAATAGAAAAGCAGTTAAATCCAATTTAATATCATTCAGTAGTCACATGGTTATGTTTTATAGAAAAGGTCAGTTTTGTCTCACATCAATGATGTCTAAGAATGCAACATAAAAGGGAATTATTTTTAACAGAAAAGCAAAGATTTTTCCAAATGAGTTGTATTGCACCAAAATATATAATGCTCATCATTATATCGTGATCAACAACTGTGCAAAATTCATTGACTTTCTATAGATATACTTATGGAGTTTTTGCATTTCAAACAGGAAATTTCTAAAATTTAGGATTTTTTTTTACAGAAGTGAAATTTAACAAAATAAATATGTTGAAGTTTAACAAAATATGATATGAACATCAACACCTATAGTGCATAATAGACATTCCTAACTTTACTTATGGGATGTTTGCATTTACAAAATCTGTTCACTTTTTTTTTCCTTTTTTTTTACAAAAACAAATGTTTTTCTCAAAAATTACTTCAAGCCTATGCACAAAATATGACATGCACATCTACCTATTATGCACAATAGCTGTGCAAAATTTCATTGACCTCTTAATACCTATACTTTCGTTCTTTTTCTGTTTCAAAAGTTGAAGACTGACAGACGGACTGACAAAATGATGCTCCTGCATCCTTGATTTGAGAACCTAATTACCAATTCTCTTTATAACAATTGTTCATAATACATACCTTTTTCCTGTAGTTTCTATATCTCTTATGCATGTACACTGGTCAGTTCTTCACCAGTAATGACCATTGTTTACAATACAGTGCAGATGATCATATGTTGACATTACAGCATGGCGGTCTGACTGTAATTACTTCTCCATGGGTGATAATTACATATCAATTACCTGTAATATACAGCAATAATATGCATTTAAAAATTATCAATTCATATCTTTGCTCATACAAGAGTCTTATATAATGCATAAAAAAGAACATTAAAACGAAAAATTCAAGACAATTTTAAAGAAAAATAATGTGTGTTCCTTTCCTCAAGTGTAGACTGTTAAGCATTTCCCTGAAAGTAGTGATGCCCAAGGATCTGAAAAAAAATAGGGAATCTTTAACTAATACCTTATGATCACTATATATTTTTTTAGAATTCAATATGAAAAATAGATTTACAAATATGTTCAAAATTCATAATAACTAAAGTCATATTTATTATTAATTATCTTTATTTTACCTGTACTGTTACATATAAAATGAATGCGTGCAAATGTAAATCAAAAACATTTTAATCATGGAATGTGCCTACAGTTATGGGCCTAAATCGATGTTTCTTAATATACATGTATGATGAGACAATTCTCCACAAGAGACCAATTGACATAATTGTAAACATCTATTTAAGGTCACCTTACGGCCTTTAACAATGAGCATATGGAGTTGATTGATATAATTTGGTCATGTTGACTTGTTTGTAGATGTTGGCTTGTTCATTACTCTTGCTTTTAAAAGTTTCTCTCAATTTGTTACAGTTTTCAAGACAAAAGGATAAATGAACTAAATTCTTAATTTCTTCATTGATGGGTGTTTGATTTTTAAAATTACTCCTTTAAGATGTCATCTGCCAGTTTTGATGCAAATGAACAATTGGTAGATTCATCATTCCATACCCGTACCCAGGGGGGGTTCAGGGGGTTCGGACGAACCCCCCCTTGAAATCAAATAAGCACTGTTAAAGTCAACGTTTTGTTCAAATTGTGACTGTTAAAGTTGAGTTCATGAGTCCAACGAACTCCCCCTTGGAAATTCCTGGCTACGGGCCTGCATTCTGAACATTGCCCCAGTCAGATTTTCTCTATTTATATCAGTTTTCAAGATAATATATGATATTCAAAACTTTTTTATCCCTATGTTCTATTTCTATCCATGTTCACCATGTTGGTTGGCAAGCAAGGTCATCAGGGACAAGTTTTAAACTGGATACCCCAATGATAATTGTGGGTACCGGTAATTATTTTACAATTAATAGGTCCAGTTATATCAGAGGATTTTTTTAAAAGTAAAAGTTTGATGATGATTGACACCAAATGATGAGAAACATTCTCTTGTCCCTTTTTTGAGACATAAGGGATAGTGACCAATTGTGGCAGAATCTATTACTTAAAATCTTAATATTTCAGAAGGTTGAAGACCTACATGCTTCATACCTTGTAAATCAATGTCTCTAATATATGTAGTGTTGTTACATATTCTGACAAATGTAAAGAAAGGATACAGCAGAAACCTTCTATATCTATATGTGCTTGTCCAAAGTCAAGTCACATTACTGAAAGTCAACTTTAAGAATAGGACACAGATTTTGAACAAAGGACAGCCACACTTTGTAGTGACATGATCATTGGTCTCAGGGCACAGATTTTAGGCTGAACACAGCGCCATATATTTTAGTATCATGATGTCATAGGGCAAAGACCTGAGGACAAGAAGAAAATAAAGATTTGAGGCTGGATATAGATTTGGCTCTTACATATATATATATGTATATCAAAATTTCAATGCAAAAACAGATGCTAATAGTAATAATACATACACTGCCATCTTATATATTCAGAATCTCATGATAGTCATTAGCTCAATTTGTTGTGAAAGCCAACTGCCCATAGTAATCTTTTGATGGTGAAAGCTCTTCAACAGATCAAGACCCCCTTGCTTTTGATTTTTTTTTTTGGAGGGGGGAAGGGTTGCCTTTTTAAATCTTAATGCACACAATAGTGTCACAGGCTACATAAACAAAATAATAGCCAAATTTCAAGCTCAATATACAAATTATTCTATTTGTTAATTTTCTATTTTCCATCATATTATCGTTTAACACAAAACAAGAAAATTAACAATAATATGATGGAAAATAGATTCAAACGTCATTATTTACTTTTAGATATAGAAAGATGTGGTATGAGTGCCAATGAGACAACTCCTTCAATGTCACAATTTATTAATGTATGTCTGTAGGGTTTCTGTCTTTCAAGGTAGACATGAATGTGTTTTTATTTTTATTATCTTCATCACCATAATATAAAAATCAAAAATGCTTGCTTCTCCCTAAAACATATACAGTATTAATTTAGTTCAGATAAATATTATAACAGTTAAAGGGAGATAACTCAGTTTTCTTATACACCTGTACAACCAGATTGGTCTAGAAATGTCCACATTATTTATTATTTTTAGTGACATATATTTAAATCCAGATAAATGGAATTTGTAAAAATTATGGATGATTTATGACAGTAGGTGAGTTAACTTATAGTAAGTGTAATAGTGAGAAGGGTAATTAGTACTGTTTGTAAAAATGATAATCCCCCATTTCATTATAAGTCATTGTAGAACACAATTCTTTTTATCATTTGGTGTTCCTTTAAATTATTTAAGATAACTTGAATATTCTATATGTGACACGCATTGTAAGTAAAGCAAGTAAACAGGGAAAAAAGGGGTGGAAATTTTATGTTACCTTCCAGTGATGGTTATTATTTTATATGCAAGGAAATGTTATGTGAATGTTATGTGAAATTTTGTCTGTAATATTGGACAGGATAAAAATGTTCTCCTTTCAATTATTACAAAAATAAATTCTGCACAATTTTTTGAAATGTGACAATATTTAACAAAGACTATTAATAGCAGAAATCAATGGTGGTATTACAGGGGTAGACCTACTAATTAAAGGTTTGACAATATCAACAACATTCACAGTGTATAATAATCCAATATATTTATGGTTTTCTCAAGAGTTTACAACCAATATAATTGGAGGGGGCCAAGCAAAATAAATGAAGCCTTCTAAACTAAAGTGTCATCAGGGGCGGATCCAGAACCTTGATGTCTGGGGGGGGGGGGGGGGGGCACCATGAAACCAAAATTTTAGATTTTTTAGAGATGTATATACGGTATATATGCGAGTGTGAGTGTTTTGTTTTTTGGTTGTTGTTTTTTAAAAGGGGGGAGGGTCAGATCATCGTTTCTATATCTCTATATTTCTAGATTTTTTTTAATGTTTTTACTATTTCACTTTATACTTTCTTTTCCTAATAATTGATCTGTTATTATATTTGTCCTCAACATGCATCAAATATTTGCCACTGGACGTTAAACAACATACAATCAATCAATATTTTCTTCATCACCTCTATATTTTTTTGGCCTTGCTTCCAGACTTACTTTTTTGTACATTATTCTAATATCTGTAAAACACCTTCATATCCTTACAAATATTGTGACCTTTTTTAGCCTCATACATGTACATGGCAATTGAATTTGAAACAATAAAAATAAACAAATATAACTGTATGCTCTGGCATTTAAAGAAATGATTAAGTCCCAGATTCAGTTCCAAAATAGATCTTAGGAAAATAATTTAGCACTTTATTAATGATTTTTTTTATAAGAAAATGTCAATTCATCATGTTTTTCCTAAACCGGTGAAAAAAAGGGGGTCTGACAAATTGTCGATTTCCCTTGAAAATAAGAGGGAAGTAAATAGGACATTCCATTCCATTTAAAAAACAAACATGTATGGTATTAAAAAATAAATGATTTGATTTGTTGCTGAATAAATTCACAAAAAGACCGTTTTGAAGAGAGAAAAAACAAAAATTCTAAACAAAATAGTTGTGAGTATTGTATTTTGGAATGGAGAGAAACTCAGAACCTTAATATAGATGTATACCAACATTATCGACATAAACATATAATTTAATTGTACCTATTCTTTAAAAACACAGATCAGAAGTTTCATCTGGTAATCGATTTTAATCTGTATTGTATTATAAACCAATAAATAATTCATACTATTCCAATCAACATGTAAATGTATTTTCCATAATTTAAGCTTGCAAAGAGAAATTAAAAACACACAAAGGTGTCAATATTTACACACCCATCGATAAGTTGTCATAAATCACACATGTGGACGCTGGCATTAATTAATAAGAAGTCAAATCAAGCTGTGATTCATTTCCGCTCTAGAAATAAAAAAGATTTAGTAGTAATAAAATTATGTTAAAATTTTGTTTTGGTGACCTGAACTGGGGGGGGGGGGGGGTGGGGGGGGGGGGGGGGGGGGGGAAGGCTATCATATTTTTTTTTCTTTGACGCCTACAGAGACATATATATATACACATATTTCACGGAGTTGCCAATCTCTGTGTATATAGTCTATGTCTCTGACGCCTACTAGGCGTCAAAGTAAAAATTTAAAATAGCCTTCCAAGATGTCATAATTACATTTTATTTGGACTAAGACCTTTATAAATGCCTCTGGCCTATGCACAGGCACTTAAATTGTTTCTATCCATAGGAAGGTCGACTATACATATAAATATTTATATGGATAGTCGACCTTCCTATGGCTATGGATAGAAACAAGTGCCTGTGGGCCTATGCCATACTTCCATACATGTGTAACACACCTCAATTACAATATAGACATCAAACTTGTTTACTACAAAAAACATTTACAATATTGTAAAAGCTTTCACATTTGTTTTGCTTGCCCTATAGGCTCTGTCTGTTATATACACTATTTGGGTTATGTCCCTTATCTTATTACAGAACGGACATTCGTCTCAACTCGGCCGATTCCGTACCCTCATCTAACAAGGAGCGTAGCGGATTCAAACGAGGATTGCCGAATGACAGAAGGGGTTATTGTTATCGAAAACTCGCTGATCTATTATCAAACGAATTTCATCTCTCTAACATCCCAATCCTAGAGGCGGATTTAGGGGGGGGGGGGGGGGGGCAGGTGGCCCGCCACCCCCCTTTTTTGGGAAAAAAAATTTGGTTGCTTATATAGGGAATCACTCAAGCGTGACTGGAGCGGGCCCCCACTTAGGTCAGTCAGTGGGCCCCCACTTATGAAAATTTCTGGATCCGCCACTGAATCCCACAGGATTTATCATTATTAAGAACACTAAGAAGATAGACAATATTACCTGACATCATTTTCAATAATCTTATAGTTCTTGTTGTTTTGAAATTGGGATTTCTCCGGCGTTATTGGTCTACTACTGTTATCCAATCATTTTAATATACCATAGACAATTAATGAAGAGAATTCGGCATAAAAAATATCAAACCCTAGCTGACACTTTAACTATAAAATATGCATTCTCTAAGTCAGGAACCGTTTCATTAGTGCATTTCACAATTATTTTATGTTTTTTTAGCCAAAAAAGGTCAACAACAAAAAAAATCACCTCGCTCCGCTCGGCCAAAGATATTCTACGTCCCCTCTTTCAAATATCCTGGAAACGCCCCTGGGAAGTAATGATCAGTAATGTATGATGAAATATGTTTCAGTTGCTGCAGAAATTAACGTTATACCTTCTTCTTTCTTGGTAGCACAATTTTGAAGGTTAGGGAGCTTGATTTCCAGGGGGGTTAGGATGAATGCATACATGATAATTACAGGGACTTTCTATACTATTATCAATTCCTTGTTTATTGACCACAGCGGTCACTGAAGTGCTGTTCGTCAAATGATTAGGAAGCACAGGAACACATATATATAAAACTGTTCCCAGGGTAGCCGCAATACACAGTTCGGAGTAAGGTTTGGAAATTCGGCCCCCGGTGAATTTGTTCAAGAAGAAATTAAGTTGGTTTGTAATGACGTTAGATAGCTGAAGAATTATATAAATTTTAAAAGGGTTTATATGAACATAAAGATAGCATTTCGCATGTTTTATTGTGTATTTTGACAGTCATATCACATGTATATATCCATACCGCCGTACAGGAATTATTGACGGGTGTTTTATACATTTAATAGAAAATATGGTCTAAAGTATAAATTCATTTCATTTGAGTGACACTTTTTCTAAAACCATTGACATTTATCTATCTAGATATCAGAATAAAAACATAAGATTTTTTTATAAAACATAACGTCGCTGGGCTTCTAAAATGTCGATATATATGACTTTTTTGGCTAAAAATACTTTTTGACACCAATGGTCTGGGCGGGAGGAAATCTTTGGTATTACAAAATAGCATATAGTTAGACCAATCAAAATGTGTGAAATAAGACATATTACAAAATTGCCAATGTCAGTTGATTGTAAAGTTTGCTTCCAAAATGTTGTATGAAAACTTGAAAATCGTTGTAGAATGGCTTTGGGAAAAAAATAATTGTACATTTCTTTATTTCTGTGAAAATAATTTAAGTTCTTTGATAATCCAGAAATGTCAACGTTTTTATTTCACTGCTATTTACAAAAATGTTCAAGTTCATATACGACATTTTGGAAGCATGCATTTTGCCAAAATTTTCAAAGCCTGTTTGTGAGATATTTTTTTCTTGAACAATTTGTAATTTACAACATTTTAGAAGCCCAGCGACGATAAGATTTTTTAATAAAACATAATTTCGATAAAATTGATTTGAACAGTTTGACCGTATAAATTTTTTTTTTTAAACCGCGTCAATAATTTGCATTGTAATACTGTGGAAAATTGTTCTTCAGCAATAAATCTACCAACAAATTGAGTTTATTGCATACCCGCAATGCAATTTTCTTAGTGGACAAATTTATCGGGGCCGAATAGCAAAACCCGAGGATACTCCTAACTGTAGGCCTATACTGCTAACTACAGCGCAGCCGCTCGACTGTACATCTTGAGCGCTAGACTTGTTTTCTCTAGTGCTTATTCCAGCTCTTCGGCGCTAGAACTTAAATCTCTATTTCTAGGCTTTAAAACCCACTACAGTCTTTAGGATCTGTACCAATAAACCTTCAGGACTCAATCATACAAAATTAATGTCATTAAAAACAAGCTATAATGACAACCACTATTCAATGGGTTAACGAATTTTTGACGGTCGTATCTGCTGGACAATTTATTAGCTAGTTGGAAGTTTTATTTGACAGAAAATCTCAACATTGTTGAATGTTACAGAATATCACAACCTGACATACTTTATAACATATTTAGCTGAATAAAATTATATTTGTAAAGAAATAGAAAAATCTGTTATTAGATAAAGGAAGGTGTGGTATGAGTGTCAATGAGACAACTCTCCATCCAAGTCACAATTTATAAAAGTAAACCATTGTTAGTCAGGGTATGGACTTCAACACTGAGCCTTGGCCAATTTATCTTCTTGATAGTTTGTACCAGAAAAGCGACAAAAGTCGCAGGCTCGACAAAAATGCAAGTTATTCACTTCACAACACTAGGGACTATATTGTAAGGACCCTATGATATTGATAAAGAAATCCAAAATCGATCGGTTTTCTGTCAAATTCCTTAAAGATCGTCTAATTGTTATAAATTTAATAACACTCAACGTTACCTTGATCTTAATTTATTTTAATAATCAAGAGTTCTGTTAATAGCTGCTAAAACTTACCGAAAGGAATTTCCTTTAGATCATGAAATCTATTATAGGCAGCAAAACTTGTTCTTTATTTTTAGATTTAGGTATATCAGAAAGTTGATGAACCAGGGTTGTGTCAAAGAACGTCTTGTTCTATTTATTTTTTTAAATACTTCATCGGCCGATACCAAGACCTTGTTAATAATTATTCACTATCAACTTACAGTTTGTGTAATTTTGGTCTTTTGTGGATAGTTGTCTCATTGGCAATCATACCACATCTTCTTTTTTTTTATATTTACAAATAATACATGATGGTCTTGAAGTATAGATTATGGGTACTAACGTTGTCCTTTTTATTTGTCTTTATGTGTTTCTAACCATTACTATACTTTAATCATGGCTTAGCCTCGGTATTTATACATATTGTGCTGTGTTTTTGTATTGAATGTTTGTCTTTCATTTTGCCAATATACTTTGTTTATAGAGTGTCTCGTTACCATTTGTTTTTCTTTTTTTTTTAACTAGTTATTTTTAGAGTGATTAAGATTATAACACAATTGTGGTTGTTTGATAATTTACCTATCATATGTCTTTGTTTAACTCACTCATTGTTGCCAATATATTGGAATTCTCTGCGAATGTCATACATGTGAGAGGTTTATAGCTAGCTATAAAATCAGGTTCAATCTACAAATTTCTACATAAGGAAATGCCTGTACCAAGTCAGGAATATGACAGTTGTTTTCTGTTCGTTTGATGTATTTGTGCTTATGAGTTTGCCATTTGATTGAGGACTTTCCATTTTTAATTTATCTTGGAGTTTGGTATTTTTGGTATTTTCCTTTTCAGATACAATTTAATTCTTTTTAATACGCATTGTCTTTCTATGCAAACTTTGAAAAAAGCAATTTGTAATTGTGTACCAAGATTCGTTCAACAGCAACACTTATCGCTGAACAACTATATATTTCATAGATATCATGTGCAAAGTGGTGAAAAGTTGTGAAATGACATAGACGGTTATATTATTCAATTTCCAGTAGTATTTGATAACTGTTAGATTTTGACCGTGTGAATGAAGTAAATGCAGGGGAAATTGAATCTTCCACTTTAGAGTGTTGGTATTCAACTGAGATCTTAAGTCGATAAATAAAGTTTTATAATGTATAGGTTTATTATATATATATATATTATTCATTTGAAATATATATGAAAAAAATAATATTTACATTCATATATATACTCATGTAGAAAAAAGTATACTACATGATTGCATTTTAAAATGATAAGTAAGTAGAAAATCAAATATTTCGAAACGTATGTATAATTGCTTGTATATCCAATATCTACACTTGTATTTAACCGTCCACAAATTGTAAAGCTTGTTTGTTTGCCAATACAATTACTTTTTGTTTTATGTTCTGCAGATCCGGTTACTAGTCGTACCTCAAAAAAATGAATTCACAACAATATAAATAGGGAATTGAATTCTTGAACAGGCAGTCTATGTCATTACTATACACTCATGGAACTGTAGACCCCTTAAAAATGTACTTTTTTGTGGAAAATAAATGGACGGACAAGTTTTATGAACTATATACCGAGAACCATAAACAGGTATAAGCAGATACGATGCCAGCTAAGCTTCACTGGAGTAAAAAAAAAATGACAGGCTTTACAAAAAGAAAGAAATGACAGTTATACTTAGCCTTGGCATTGTTAAAGTTTTAGTCAATGCAAATCGTTGCACATTCATGATTGTCCAAGTTTCAGATATTTATGTGACGACTGCATGAATAATAGTGAGAATAGTCTATTCCTGACTTACAGCGCAACATACAACTATCTTACAGATGTTTTTTGAGAGATATAAAAGACAAACATTACAAAAATGTTATGAGATTATCATTGACAGGATGTACTTAGGTGAGGTTTTGGAATAAGTGTCAAAAGTTCGGACTCCTTGGTGTTTTTCCATATGATACAAGGTGAAATATTTTGCCCAATAACACCTATTTATATTTTTACATGAGTATTGTAATTGAAAAACGCAGTTTATTTTATTTCATATAGTTTAATAGTTAATGTATGCAAGTTCTACTCTGTAAACTATTTTATATAAAATTATTATTTAACTGTTCTATACATTTTCAAAGCGAAGGCTATTTCAAATATTCAAATAAGTACTTTAATAAACCATAGCTGTAATACCCTACATCTATGAATAAACTATTGAACGTATCTGTGCAATAAAACTTCAGCTGTGGCCAAATGGACCTTCGATTATATGTCTAGCAAAGTTTAATAACACATCTTACAAGTTCGGACAACGATCAACCTACGTCAGCAACTTTAAAGCAGAAACTCATAAATTCTTTTGTTTGTTACAGTCAGTTAAGGGTTACTAGGACATTCCGAACTTAGTATACATGTATAAACTGATCAAGCCGCTATAGTATTTATAGCGAGTTTCTTGATATTCTATGTAAGTCTCTTGGTTTTGGAAATAATTTATTACAAGAATTTTTTTTTCTTTTTCTTTTATTTTGAAAAAAAAAAATAAAGTTTATAAGTAACTAATATTTTAAGTCAGGGGTTTAGTTTAACAGTAACAATTATTGTTATTATTTGGTATTTAACTTGAATTGTTTGTAGTATTTTATCATTGTTTTCAACTTATTTTTACTTTAAAATGTCTACTTTGAAATTATATATAACTTTGATGTTTTGTTTATTAAATAAATAGCGAGTTTCTTGATATTCTAGGTTTCAGTCGATCCAGGCCTGCCTCTATAACGACAGCATTGCCATGCACCATCATAGGCATTGTCACAGCTAGTTTCCCCACAACATGTAAAAATCAAGTACCAACTCTCACATAGTTATTTTACTGTTGAGAGTATGGGTCTACAAAGAACAATTAACTCTGCAGACTAACATACTACTACATAGCATCTACAATACGAATATCAACGTACATTATGTGTTATAATATAAGACTTAATACCACATAACAGTTCATTTGATAAAATTTAAGCAGATTCTTGATTTTCTTTCTTTTGATTTGTGACCCAAATAATATCAATGTAAATATAAGGTAAAAGTCCGAGTCAGCCTTTTCCCGCCATATTTTTATAAATCAAATATCTTGAAAAGGAGCTCCATGACCTATGAATATTCTAGCTTATTTTAATCCTCAACTTATACTCTTCAATTTTAAAGTAACAATTTTGAATTCTTGATTTATTTAATTTTACCTTAGATCACCTAAGTACATCCTAAAAGTAATGAATAGTTGCCTTTTTGGACGTATCTTTTTTTCAGATTGATATGTCAACATATAAAACTAAGAGAGTATATAATGATATTGCTATCAACATAAAGTGAAATATCAAATAAAAGTTAAAATAACGAAAATTGCAGTTTTTTTTAAGTCTTGAAATGTAAATGAACAGTTCTTTATATATCTTGCATTTTAAAAACACCCACATATGAGACCACTATGCTAAGAGCTTTCAACTGAAGTCCTCCGTCTAATATAAACTCGTCAGACCTCAATCATTCGTAAGAGTCTTTGGATTGGATCCTCAGCACTGGTTATTGAGTCGATATCCGAATGTTCATCACTGGATTCATCATGACTTTCCAATAAATCTTTAAGTTCTTGAACAGACACAAGATCATGTCTATTAGGAGCATTATTTGGCAGTACTGGAATATTTGGGAAATTTCCTGGGCAAATTATTTTATCAATATCTATATAATTTTCGACAATTTCGTGGCGCAGTGGAACAGATTCAACTTGTTCTCCAATTGCTCCTCCATCCACAGCGTCTCCACCTGTATTATTTATCTCGCGAACTTCTTTCTTGTTACGCAAGTTCGGCAGTGTATTGGTTTCAGAGTTTTCGACAGTGTCAATGGAAGGTTCGTATTTCATGTCTTTATTTTCGCTAGGATTTTGCTCTTGTGTCGTTTTACCAGTCCTTCTCCTATCTGTACTCCTGTATTCTTGATCATCAATATCGATAACAGAAATAGTATCATCATGACTAACACTAACAACCGATCTAGACTTCCGCATGACAACCCTAGTTTGTACTGGTTCTTCATCAACATATTGATGGTCGTTCGTTTGTTCAGAAGTGTTCACATCATTTTGATTGTTGCTTGTCTCTTCGGTGACAGATGTATTGCTATTTTTGGTTTGTTCTGTTTCTTGTTTAAATTCAGAAGAAACAGATTTGTCGACTTTGTTTTCTTGACTATTTCGGTCACCCTCACCAACGGTTGTGCTGTAACCAGAATCCCGTTTGTGTTCAGAGTTTTCAGTTTTTAAAACGCCCGGATTATTACTTGCAGACGCAATTTCTGGAATGGTTGAAACAGTGCTTTTCGAATTTTCGTTTTTACCTTCCTCTTCAATATTTTCATAATTTACATCTGTAATATTTGTTGTTATTTTGTCATCAACGCTATCCTTCAAAGAATTCGGCGAGTGTGTAACGTTCGCCTCAGGTTCCAAACTGCCAAACTCAGTGGCTGTTAAACTATGACCACTATTGTTTTGAACACTTTCGTTCGGCTTTGAATCTGTGGTTATCTTCGTTTTAATATCTACAGAATTTTTCAGTGTAGCTTCTGTCTTTGACAAAGATTCAGTTTTCTCTTCATTATCTCTTTCAATACTAACATGATTCAGGTGCGTTTTTGCTTCCGTTATAGTGGACCATGGATGGAGTTTAGTGGGATCTGACTTTCTGGATGGTTTAAGTGGTTCCTGAGAAGGTTTAGACATAACGCTCGAGACAGCTCTCTTATTTTGAGGTACGTTCATTATGTTTTCAAAAATATTCTTAGCTGCTCTGACCTCCACTGTATGCTCGCCTGGTGCTTCCTTTGTGTTAAATATGGAATTCTTTCTTTGTGTGCTGAAACAAAACATTAATAAAACATGTACTTTTATTCGACTATTAATTCTAACTTTATTTTAAACTTTTTCAACTAAAAGTTCAGATCTTTATTAATATAATTCTTTAAAATATTTTTAAAATGTAGTTTGTCTAGCATTTTGCATATATACGCACATTAGATATCTCCTAATATAAATGTCTTATATAATATCCAAGTTATATATGGTTGTGCTTAGGTAACACCATAAACTTGTTTAAAATCTTTGTTGAATTTCGTCACAAAGGCTAGTGTAGCGAAATATGAACGACAACTGGAACTCAGCAAAATGCACATGACTACGATAATAAGCATGTCATGACAAAACAGCTAGCAACTGACCTTTGTTTAAATATTTTACAACAAAACTTTTATTTAAGAAATTTATATTATTGAACTAAAATGTTGCGATCCCCATTTAATTTGCTTCGGATATTATGCCTTGGATAAAACGACATATAGGTGCCTGGTATGACTATATGTTCAAATGCATACTTTTCTAGTAGAAAACGTTCGTGCATATAAAGTAAACTATGTGCATATATAGAACAAGAGTGCACACACTGAAATGTCTCGCCTTCTTTACTGATCATTGATATTATGTTGATAGTCATAAATATAAAGCTTTATTACAACTGTCAAATAAACTTAACATAAACCAAGAAAAAAACTCAACACTGACCTTTGAACCATGGAAATGAGGTCAAGGTCAGACGAATCATGCCAAGCAGGCATGTACAGCTAACAATTCTTCCATACAACAAATATAGTTGACCTATTGCTTATAGTTTAAGAAAAACAGGCCAAAAACACAAACACTTAACACTGCGCAATGAACCGTAAAAATGAGGTCAAGGTAAAAAAAAAACCTGAACGACTGACATAGATCATAAAATATTTCCATACACCAAATAAGGTTGACCTAGTACATATATATTGATATACAAAATTTAGATACAAAGCTCAATAAATTAATTAAATTTGTAAAATGTAAACTTTGTAATAGTTTCAAAACATTTTGGTTGGTCAAAAGATCTGAAACCTTATCACAAGGTAATAGTAAATTAGAGAATTATTTCAACCTCAAGACTGACTTTGTAAAGGAGGCCTATTTATCAATTAAAGATTTTAGTATATGAAGAGCTATATGTAAAATGAGAATAAGTGCTCATGATCTTAAAATTGAGAAAGATAGATATAATAAAAAATACATAGAGAGAACTCAACGTCTATGTCATCATTGCTTATCACATGGATCAAATTCTATTGAAGATGAGACCCATTTTACAGTAAATTGTCCATTATATGATGAACAGAGGAAATTATTATATGATAAAGTTATAACTTTTTGTACTAATTTTAAAGAACTACCTAATGATAAGAAATATTTCTGGCTGTTCACAAATGAGCATTTACCAACTCTCATGTGCCTAGGAAATTACATTATTAAAGGGTTAGAAATAAGATCCAGATGTAAACAAAATATATGAAGTAATTTAGTATTTTATTGTTATAAGATTTAATATAATAGTTGTATAAAACACATGTTGTGTTAGGCTCTGATCCTGTTCATAACGTTAAAATATGTATTAGTTTTCTGTTTTGCTTTTTCCAATCATATTGTGTTGTAAAATGATGCCCTTTATGGGTTCTTGATTAGATTAATAAAATTCTTATCTTATCTTATCTTATCTTATAGTATTAGAAAAAAAGACAGAAACTCAAAAACTTTGATCACTGAACCATGAAAATGAGGTCAAGGTCAGATGACATCTAGTATCTGCCAGCTAGACATGTACACCTTACAATCATTTCATACACCAAATATAGTAGACTTATTGCATACAGCATAAAAAAAACAGACCAAAACACAAAAAATTAACTATAACCACTGAACCATGAAAATGAGGTAAATGTCAGATGACACCTGCCATTTGGACATGTACACCTTACAGTGCTTCCATACACCGAATATACAAGACCTATTGCTCATAGTATCTCAGATATGGACTTGACCACCAAAAACTTAACCTTGTTCACTGATCTATGAAATGAGGTCGAGGTCAAGTGAAAACTGTCTGACGGGAATTAGGACCTTGCAAGGTACGCGCAAAGCAAATATAGTTATCCTATTACTTATAATAAGAGAGAAATTAAAATTACAAAAAATCTTAACTTTTTTTCAAGTAGTCACTGAACCATAAAAGTGAGGTCAAGGATATTGGACATGTAACTGATGGAAACTTCGTAACATGAGGCATCCATATACAAAGTATGAAGCATCCAGGTCTTCCACCTTCTAGAATATGAAGCTTTTAAGAAGTTAGCTAACACTGCCGTCGCCGCCGCCGGATCAATATCCCTAGGTCGAGCTTTCTGCGACAAAAGTCGCAAGCTCGACAAAAACTATGTGCATATAAAGTTATATATGTGCATATAAAGTAACTATGTGCTTATAAAGTAACCTATGTGCATATAAAGTAAACTATGTGCATATATAGGAAAAGTATGTGCATATAAAGTAAACTATGTGCATATATAGGAAAAGTATGTGCATATAAAGTAAACTATGTGCATATATAGGAAAAGTATGCGCTTATATTGAACAAGAACTGCAGACTATATGTAAGAAGAAAAACTAATATCATTTATAAGTAAAATACGGGAAAACAAGTACAAAATTTTAACAAAATTTCCTTCAAGATGCTAACTTTTGATCAATAAAAAGCTTCTGTCCCAGTTTGGTACAAATTCAGGATAGTTAAACAAAGTTATCGAAAATTTAAAAAAAAAATTAACCACAGAGTGAATATAATGTTTCCTGGTAGAAAAAAAATGTATGTCCATTTATAAGTAAAATATGGGAAAACAGGATTTTTTTTTACAAAATTTACTTCTGGATACTATCTTATGATAATAAGCAAGCTTCTGTCCAAGTTTGGTAGAAATCAAGGATAGTTTAAGAAAGTTATTAACTTTTAAAAACTTTACAGCAGATTCCAACGAGTATGAAGCTACAGGTACATTCTTTGGTTAGCTTCCTTGCTAGCTCAACCATGAAATGATCATTACCTTAAAATTGGGAGGAGCATAGCACCAATTCATCATCCAATGAAAACACTCATATCAATGGCCTGTTTATAATACGTATGTTTCATACAAACAGGTTTACCTACATGTAAACAACTTTGCAAATTAAATTTTATTTCTTATAGTCTTTGATTGAATTAAAAAATTCTTAGTATTACAATAAATTAGAAGCGGAGTTACGGTTTATGTTTTGTTCAAGGATGATAATATTTAGTGTTGATTCAACGCTAAACAAATAGAAATTCTATAGAAAATTCACAGCATTTCCCTTGTGCTCTCAAATTTGGCAAATTGGTACCTGATAGATGGAGGATTATTGCAAGCAGTGCTAGCAATGATTTCCTTAAAACAAGTTTATAAATTTAGATATTGGTTTAAACAAATATAAATATTGACCAATTCAAGTACACCTTCTAGGGTGCGCTCGACTTTCGTGACTTAGCACGATTTTTAAAATTTAATAAAAGGTTGTTTAGGATTTGTTGTAAACTATAAACGCTAGCACATCATAGAAAATCAAGTGAGTAATCTATGCTTAAAATTTTATAACAAAAATAACTGGATTTTCGACAAAAATCTTGGTTTATTTGCCACAAAATCCCGTTTAACTTCAAAAATGCAATGAAACTATAAATATTAATGCTTGCTCGAAGTTTCGCCTTTCACAGTGAAGATACTATTCTGAACGCTATTCGGAAGTCGCGATTTTCGAAGCGAGAACTTTTAGGATCACATTTTAAATTTGATGGGTGTATACTGAATTAAACGGTAAGTTGATCATCTGTACATTGCTTAATGATTAATTCAGCCGACATCGATATTCTCAAATGGTTTAGAATTAAATTCCGCACATTCAATATTCATGTCTTTGCCTTAATCAAGAGTTTTTCAAGTGCATCACTAAGAAAAATCAGTCGGCGAACCTAAAAACAATCTTTTTGCCCTCTTAGTGTACAAAAAAAAATGTGGTATGATTGCCAATGAGACAACTATCCACAAAAGACCAAAATGACACAGACATTAATAACTATAGGTCACCGTACGGCCTTCAACAATGAGCAAAGCCCATACCGCATAGTGAGCTATAAAAGGCCCCGATAAGACAATGTAAAACAATTCAAACGAGAAAACTGTCTTTTTGAAACTCAATTGTACACCACTTTGTCAAGCGGGGGGTTATAGTGATAAAGAAGTCCGTCTTTCCGTTCGTCCGTTGGACCGGTACAATATGTTTCGCCGGTTTTGTAAGCGCATCTCCTCATAAACGACTTGATATACATTGGGGGTTCCGGCCATTTTTAAATGGGGAGGGGTCCAATCCAGGAGAAAAGGGGATTCCAAATATATGTTCCCATACAAATGAATGGAAAGTTAAAAAAGGGTTTCAAACTGCCGGATCCCCTTTTTTTTAATCCGTCACTGATATAACTATTAATGAATCTTATTCGGATTCCTTTTCATAAATGATAATGACTGTATTGTGTACCGTCTATTTCGAATTTTAGTAAAAATCTTTTATGGGGTTACTTTATATAAGATACGGACTTGAACATTACATTATATGGGGGGACCCATCAGGTATTTCCAACACCTCCTAAACCAATCATTAAAGTTTTCTGAAATTGCTCCATTTTTACTCGATTAATGCATTAAGGACCTTCTATTTCTGTAAACTTACCAAAATTATATCACATGAATTATCCCCCTACGCAAAGCTGTCTTTATCCATTTTTTGTTATTTTATAAGACAAGCTTGATTTATGTTATCATCAATTGGTCAACGGCGGACGGTGTAAATAATCTTTAAAAATGTAATAGCTAAACAGATAACTGTAACGATACACTATTAGTCCACAAGCGAATCATGTTTTACTTTTTAGGCATTTGATTTTAAATAAGACTGATGGAACAAAAATACAATTATTTTGCCGTCTAAAAAATTCATCAGAAATATATTTGTATTGTCTGATGAAAGTAATTGCACGTTATAGTTCCCTGGATAGTTCATAATATCACATATACACGTATATACCTTCAAATTGCTGTTGTTTTTTCTTCAAAATCACGACTGGTCATACAGTCAAAAAATCTGAAATCGCTTCTAGAATACAGTCAGTTCTAGACTGATCGTACAGTAATTTATTTTGGGATCCTAAAGGAAAACATATTTTTTATGGGAAATACGAATATTTTACTTAAATACGAAAAGAATATTGAAACAGTATATATTTAACTGTAAACTGATGCACATATTTGAAATAAAAGATTATTTGCTTTGTACTACGAGAGCAAAATTGTCCATCGATTTCACTTTTTTCTACCAAGTTGATGTGATGCACACGTATATTTTATATTATAATGCATGTTTTTGTTACAGTTACTCATATTTATGATGCTATATGTACCTTGAAGATGTTCAAAGCACTTTGTAGATATAGGAGTAAACAAATGATGAGAAAAGTTACCGCAGGCAAAACCGTCCTGTTAGCCAGTTGGAAATCATCGCTTCGAAAATCGCGACTTCCGGATAGCGTACAGAATAGTATCTACACTGTGCTTTGTATATGTACAAAATGGCCCATCTCTTATTCACTATCTTTGCTGTTTTTATGCTATTGTAGTTTGACAAATTCCTAATTCAAAGGCAACAGAAGAATATTTACGCCGTGATTGTACCATTGTAAAGTACATTCACATAACTGTATTTATAAATTAACTGAGTAATTGATTGAAATAAAATTGGCAAATCAAACACACCTACAACATGCTTGTGAATTTGCTTATACTTATCTATAAATAAATTTACATTGAAAACTTATTTTTATACTGACTTGTAAAACTAGTTTTACAATGTTTATATTCTGTCACTAATTCTGATTGGTTCTCTGTTTAACTATTGACTCCACCAAAGGTTTGTTTACCTTACCTAATAATGATTTCATGGTTGAGCTAGCAAGGAAGCTAACCAAAGAATCTACCTGTAGCTTCATACTCGCTGGAATCTGCTGTAACCACAGAGTGAATGTAATGTTTGCTGGCAAAAAAACTAAGTTCATTTTATAAGTACAATACGGGAAAACAGGATTTTTATTTTACAAAATTTATATCTGGATACTGTCTTATGATCATACATAAGCTTCTGTCTAAGTTTGGTAGAAATCCAGGATAGTTTAAGAAAGTTATTAATATTTCAAAAACTTTAACCACAGAGTGAATATTTGTGGACACCGCCGCCGCCGCCGACGACGGAGTGTATAATCGCTAAAATTTAGTATCGCTTTTTCGACAAAAGTCGAAGGGTCGACAAAAACATTTATATATATGTTTACATCAGGCATTTACGGCGTTCCATATCTTGACATAAGGTATTCATATTCTTTCATGCAATATTTCGGTAAACAAACTATGTTTTGACACTATGTGTTACATACATTTTACCAAATTTTTGTTAATAATATTTTGTCTTTACTTACATGTAATATGGTTTTGACATTACGTAATGATGTTTTAATATAACTCAATATGGAATAGTCATTACTTAATAATATTTCGATATTACACGATATGGTTTCGTATTGACTTGATGTAGTTTTGTCATTACTCGATGTGGTTTCACCATTATTACATATGGTTGTGTCATTAGTCAATGTGGTTTTAACATTACTTGATGCCTTAATTTCTTCTCCCGAATTAGAATGATTTAAAATGAATTATGCATGCGCACTAATCTACATATCTTTCACACACAACACTTACCTCTTTATCGGTTCACTATAAGTTGTGGTACATTTTGAGTATTCTGTCAATTTTTGCACCCATTCATCGCATTTCTCATTCGATTCTGCAGTCTGAAACAGGATGTATAGTTCAAATAAATATTTGTGATCATATTTTCGGCCTAATTAACTAGTTTGTCAAATTTTATTACTTTCTGAAGCGTACAGCGCGTTTTAAAGGGTTTAAAACCGTTTGATGTTAAATTTTGACATTGGAACTGGACATATGATGTCATACTGGTATGTTCAAAAGACTAGAATAACAGATTTTTTTTAACAACATGAAAATGTTAACCATATTAGAATAAGGTATCAAAACGTGTGAGAATTGCATATCGCTTGATATCCACCGTTCTAGTTATTTCATTTAAATAGTAACAATTAATGAACTCGTCAAACGCTCGTTTATTATCATATTGAAATTGAATAACTTGATTTGATAGCTAACTCGAATAATTATGAATCCTATAGCGGCTTATAGCATATCAAGGCAAAAGTAGCAATTATTAGATCGGTGGAATATAACGACTGACATTATTCTGATTAGTTGATATTCAGCGATATCCAATGCTATCTCGTAGCAATCTAATTAAAAACCTATCTCTCATCGCTCCCGTTTTCTGATATGTCGTGTGGGATCTCGTAGTGAAATCTATAAAGATTTTCTAAGGAGAGGTATACCAAAGAGACATTCAAACTCATAAGCTGAAAATAAAACCGACAACGCCATGAATAAGAAAAGGAAAAAAGACTAACAACAGTACACAAAACACAACATAGAAAACATAGACTTAGCAACACGAGTTCACCAAAAGTGGGGGTGATATCAGGTTCTAAGTACCAAGTAACTTAAATCATCAAACCAAAATAGTATATCAAGAAAAACAAAAGTAACACGCTGAAATGTTCCGCCTGCTTTACTGACCATTGCTGTTATGCTGATAGTCCTTTAATATAAAGCTTTACTACAAGTATCACATAAACTTAACATGACCCAAGAAATGAGGTCAAGGTCAGAAAAATTAAAGCAAAAATACATGTTCACCTAACAATCATTCCATACACCGGATATAGTTGACTTGTTGCTTATATAGTTTCCATACACCGGATATAGTTGACTTGTTGCTTATATAGTATACAAGAAACAGATCAAAGCCTGAAAACTTTATATTGACCAATGAATCATTGAAATTAGGCCAAGGTTAACTGGTATCATTCAGACAGACATATACACCTTATAAGCATTCCATAGTACATCAAATATAATTGAATCATTGTAAACATTATTAGGAAAACAGACAAACAAACAAAAAACTGAACTCTAACAACTGACCCATGAAAATGATATATATAAATAAGAAATTACTCAACTTTTTGTGAAACTAAATACGTCCGTCTTCACAGCTAAGTAAGACGTGCATGCACGGATTTTCTTCTCATTAAATGTAATGTATATACATGATTTTCAAATGGTAATAAGTTTTTCCTCGTCAGTAAAACGAAATGTACTATTAGTACATTTAATAGAAAAATAGAATACAATCGATTTTTACCGCACGTAAAAAAAAACTCGTAGTAAAAGGAATTTAATTAAAATGAACGATTTACTTCCTTGTTATATGAAATATGTATTGTCGCATCAGTAATCATAACGACCATTCGTTTAATGCTGATATCAAATAATAAAAGTAACTAGGTCATTGAGACGGCAACATAACGACACAAAAACAAAACACAAATTGAGGTTAACTTATATTTTTTTATTATAAAAAAATCTACACATTATGTGAAGATCTAAATCAGTCTGATTGTAGAAAATTGCAAATAAATTTACTGCGCTTGGTCTCATTTTCGCATTTACAATATAAACCATTTATTCGGATCCGTTTCTTGTTTCCAGCTTATATCGCGCGCGACATTTAACACTTGCGTTAATCCAACCTCCCTTGAGTTTTAGATTAGTTGAAAGTTTCCTCCAACCTCCCCTGGTTTCCAACCATTCAAATGTTTGCTACACACTTGCCTAAATCAGACCTCCTTTGAGTTTTAGGTTAGTTGAAAGATTCCTCCAACCTCCCCTGGTATCAAACCATTTCAAATGTCTGCTACACACTTGCATTAATCAGACCTCCCTTGAGTTTTAGGTTAGTTGAAAGTTTCCTCCCACCTCCCCTTCTTACAAACCACATTATAATGTCTGCTGCTGTTGTTTTAATTTTTAATTTGAGGTGGTCCAATAAATTGAACTCATTTTCGAATTTACTTTGACGAACTTCAGCATAAATTGTTACCAATCAAGCACATTGACTTCTGCTATTAACCATGTCAGATCTCCTCATTTACATATATAAAGTGAATAATATTATGACCGCTAGTGCCTACATTAGTTATTGTTTGTTATGTATTGTCTACAACTTGATTCTTAATTAACACTACACTATTAAGCAACCAAATTCCATAAAGAGAATAAAAGATTGACAAATGAAGTAAAATGACTTGTTACTTGTAAACCAGACCAGTCAGTTCTGTGTCGTCTTGTGTATTTTGGAAAAGCCCATAAAAGAAGCAAAAAAATCACGCAAAATATATAATTTGTAAATTTTGAAATGAAGTTCCTTCTTAATTTTTTTTAATTTTTTTTTTTATCATGCCGTATCTGTATGTCGCTTTATAATGTATCATTTTAATGTAACTAAATGAAAAATAAACACTTTAAGTTTTATCGTCTCAAACACTGCATACATGTTCATCAATTATTCAAGATAATACTTACTGCGATCGTGCACTATTACCCTTTAAATTGTTACAGGTAAACGAATATTTTTGCAATTCATAAATTAAACTAAGTATATTTTTTGTTATAGATACGGCAAATGTTCTCAATGGAACGTGTTTAAAAAAAAACTACCCTGACATTACATCAACTTCCTCATGACAAGTTACTAGACAATGAACAAATGTGATTTACTTGTATGTCGTGACAGTTCAAATCGATTGTTAGTTTTATAGTAGTACACACATGTATAAATTCTATTTATGTAATCATATTTGTATAAACAGAACCTAACATTAAAATCCCCCGTTTGTCCTGCTGTCATTAACATTATATATAAGTAAGGCCGTTAGTTTTCTCGTTTGAATTGTTTTACATTGTCTTATCGGGGCCTTTTATAGCTGACTATGCGGTATGGGCTTTGCTCATTGTTGAAGGCCGTATGGTGACCTATAGTTGTTAATGTCTCTGTCATTTTGGTCTCTTGTGGACAGTTGTCTCATTGGCAATCACACCACATCTTCTTTTTTATATGTACGATTTCCCCTTGACGAAATGAAGTATGTGAAAATCTGAAAACATCTTCATCCCGTTTACAGTTTATACGTGTCATTTTTTTACCTCTTTCCCAGAATCTGTCAAGTCGGTTGAGCGATCGTGGTGATTTTCATTTATGTTTATGTCACATTGTGTAACTACTAGTATTTATGATAGTTTCTAGGGAAGCGATAGCCTTTAAAAATGTTTAAAAACACAAAAAACAAAGGAGACAACGCCATGCACATGTTACTTACATATACTTGTGAATTATTTTCTGTTTTAATTTCAAACTGGCAGTTACTGGCTATTCTAACAATTTGTATATCTGAAAGGTCTATCGAACCTATACATGAAGATCTCTAAAAAAAAATGAAAAGTTAGTATTCAAATATGTGGTATGAGTGTCAATGGGACAACTCTCCATCCAAGTCACATCTTATAAAAGTAAACCATTATAGGTGAAAGTATAGTCTTCATCTTGGCTCACACCGAACAGCTAGCTCTAAAGGTCCTCAAAAATCAGTCTATCGGTTGTTTTTGTTTTTGTTTTTTTTTTGTGATGTCTTTGACTTTTGGGTTCATTGCTTTTGACTCCGGAAACTCTTCTCTAAAAATGGAGTGATATTCTTCCATTAACCAAATTTCACTATGTTATATACAATTATGGGTTAAATAAATGGTCATAAGATCACGATCGAACACTTTATTAGATTAAAGAAACAAATTACCTTGTTTTCCCTGAAGAAAGAAAGAGTAGATTCATCCAGAATGCTCCAGACCTTAGTTTTTTTACCCGGAATTAACTGAAATGAGATAAAATTGATTTTATTGATACTTCATCGAAATGTGATGTATATGATCTCAAAGTCTTTTTCCTGTTAGGAAGTAACGTTAGCTAAATATTATTCTAAAACCATACGTATAATAATGATGGCCAATATGCAATTATTTTTAAATGTTGTGGTTCAGAGTTGTATATCAAATTACTCTTGACAATAAGGGAGCTACCCTTTGATTTTTATGGGTGGGCTAGGATGAAAAATTCTGTCCTGCATTTCTTTTAATTTTTTTTTATCAGCACCCGAATTTCAAAATTTCATCACGACACGGTCATTTGTATGACATAAGAAATAAGAAATAGCCGACTTCTCAGCTGATATTTGATTTGGACACCCGAGTTTACTTCACAGTGACGGTACACGCATGTAAAGCCAACTTGAAGTAGTATGCCAATAGATACATAGAACCGTAAAACTTTACTTTTATTAAATATAAAAATAAGGAGACGTGATATGAATGCAAATAAAATATATACACTAATGACGTATGAATACATGCGAATTTGAAAACAATAACCTGTTAACATTAACTTTCCTTTCCATGTTTTCTGTAAATGATTTATTAATCCTCACGTGTACTATAGAAATGACTAATAATTATCATCATTTGTACATGTATTTTAAGTATGACACAAATTTTAAAATGACAAATGATATTATGTAACAATAGTAATATATATAATTTATTTCATTGATAAGCACTTTAAGTCCATATGGACAAAATTAATGGCAAACAAACTATACAATTATACACCTATCATACTGATATTAGACATTTATCAATTATAGACTTTTGACCAGGTTAATATATGTTATATATGAACCTGTTCAGTTATATTGACCGAGAGTAGGATGAAGTTTTCATCTATTGCTACGCAAGCTTGATTTTTTCTGTGCATTGTACACGTTTTATGTTGCAGAATATTAATTTTCATCTTGTCTTCTGCAAGGTTAAAATTTACAGCTTTTACAATACCAGGATATCAAATGGTCTTCCCCTAAATGATCACTAACTGGTGGATTTGTATAAAATCATCAAAGAGATTTTAGGAACTGACATGGTTCATTTCCTATTATAGTTAGAAACAAAAAGACTATGAGGGTAAAATGCATCACATGGAGAGCTCTGAATATTGCTATTACTTCTACGCTATTTTAGTCCTTGGTGTAGAGTTTTTTCATATTGATCATTCAATATCAGAAACATTTTTTTTTATTACCAGGACAGTTTATTTGATAAATAAAAATCGGTCTAAAAGCTATCTTTTTTGCATTACTTGCTACTAATTGAATGGTTTTAATTCTTGATTTGAGTGCCTCTCGTTAAAGACACGTTACAACTTGTACATACACATATTTTAAAGATACATGATCGTACATACTTTGTAAGATGCTTTGTTCTGCTAACAAGTACATGTCAAACCATTAAACGACCTCGATCCTATCATTCAGACACAACTTTTAAATAGATTTTAACTATTAAACACCTGAGGATACACAAAAAGACTTACCTTCCGTGTGTATCGGATTAAAATACTTTCCTTCCCGAATAAATAAACAGCTTGATACGTATAATCATTAATTTTAAAGGTTCAATCATGTGAGAATTTTATTTCGGCAAAAATCAAATCTAATATTTATGAGTTCTTCTTGTCTCCGCCTATAAATGCAAGCGGCAATGTAAAAATTACATTTCATATTTACGTGTTTTAAGAAGATATTCTCTTTCGTGGATTCAAAGAAAACACTATTCAAAATTCCAGGAAAAAGTATTAAACTGTTACCCCCTCATTTTTTCGTTAAAAAAACCCCACAAAAACTCTGATCATTCTCTTGTTATGTCGTTCAAAAGAGTCTCACGTTTGTTGCGTCTGTAGATACAAAAGAAAAGTGTTAATAGCATATTAAAATCTATTACAGCTGAAATGGTATAAATATATTTCACGGTATTTTAACATAAAACTTTTAAAATCAATATATCTATTACATACTATACTGTATTAAATAACTTGCACACACAAAGTGCATTATACATGTACATATTATATTCCAATCTGAACCTTGACAATAAATTTATTAAATAGATAACTTACAGATGGTTTTTCTAGTATCCCTTCCATTTTCAACCTGTACTGAAAATGAACTATTCAGAATTCCATTGTCACCTGGTTCTTTCTTTTAAGTCGACCACATATATTATGAAATATTTCCGAAGTTATCAAGACACTCTTGACAATGTAGTATTATAATTTATAACGACTTCCTTGTTCATTCATTTCTCCGAATGATGTCCCCTTGATATGCCAAACTGATTTAAAATAGCTTCAGAGGTCATCGATGTAGAGTTTTTGACAAATATCAATACAAAAGCCTTTTGTATCATAAGGAAATAATTGGGTACATAATTTTAGTATATTTCTTTTGATTTAGGACAACACACTTCATTTATTATATATAATAAAAATCATAAATACATTTTCAGTAAAAAAAAT